>NW_015168066.1:616080-629368 GCF_001447785.1 Gekko japonicus
CAAACAGCCTGTAATGTCAGGTTTGGGTACCTCCACACCCATCCTTTGCTTCTAAAACTGAGGAGAACTTCCGAAGGTCCTGCTTGACCCCAATTGTACACTGCAATAAGCAGACTACAGTAAGATGAGCATTGCTGGTAAAGATTTTCTGCATAGGGGTGCATTGGCTTCTACTTTCCTTATCTTACTGCTCCTCCAGTAGACCATGCTGCAAGAGGCAGCCAGCCTGTCCCCTGGAGACGTCATGTTTTCCTTTGAAATGAGGTGGGGACAAAGCAGCTTATATCCCCAAAAGACATGGGTGCACTTGGAGGGATGTAGACATACTAAAACAGTGTGCTGAGACACCATTTCTGACTGAGTAACCATGGGGCACTCAGGGGCACTCTAGGATTTCACCAAAACTCTAGGTAAAAACCATAGCATTTGGGGGAATCCTAGAATGTCTCACACCACAGGAAGTCACTTCTTGTTGCACAGCCAGAAATGACATTGTGGTGATGTAGGATTCCATGCCATTCCTTCAGGTTTTCCCCAGATACTCACCAGAATGAGGATCAACAATGGACAATGGGGGCTGGGCCAGTTCTTCTATCCTCAGCAGGCATCTGGCAACCCTAGATGTGAAATCTGGGCTTGTGTTGGACTGTTTAATGTTCCTGGAAACCCAGAGATATGAAATTACAAAGGAAAGATGAATAAAGCATGCAGTACCTCAAACTCTTCTGTGTAAGAATGAAATCTTCTAGCCCAGCCATTGTGTGTGTCTGAGAACATTATCTCTTTTCCCCTTTCCTGCAATGAGTTCTATACAATAACATATGAGGCAAAGGGTATGACATTGTTTAATAACACAATTAATGTTCAAGAAGATGACAAAAGGAAAGGCGATTTAGCATTCAGTTTTCAATATGCTGTGCTGCTTTTTATTGTATTTCAATACATTTAATGGAACAGTCATAGTCCTCTGGCGCTATTCACCCTGTCTCATTCATTAAATGTAAGATGATGTAAAGATTTCTCACTATCTGCTGACTGCATCGTCAAACCAAACCTGCCCCAGCAAGGAACCCAAGTACATTCAAACCTTGCTCTTCTGATGCTTTATGCTTGTTATCATCTAGTAAATCCTTGTTTACAACATTTCTCTCTGATTATTTTTTCTGAGGAAGCATCCCATGGAATGCAATGAAGTGAACCTTAAAGAGTCAGATGGAAACTGGCATACGCAGAGAGAGAGAGAGAGATCTGGCACACACATATTTTATTCACTTTGCTTAGGCCTGCCACCAGGGACTTTATTTCAGATATGCATGTGTTTTTTTTAATTCACGTTCACTTCTACCCCAACTCTGAGATTTCAAAAGGGAAACACAGAGAAACTGGAAGCTTCCGTTCCAGTGATTCAGAGTGAAGCATTAATCTCAAAAGTAGAAGAGCACTGGTCAGTAATCCTGAGGCGAGAGAGTGGAGTATGTCATCATGGGCTATAGGTCTGTTTTGCCATTTTCAGATATTCTGAGATGTCTGAATGTTGTCCCCACATATAAAAATGCCCCCTATGAAAAATAGGACATCCAGGAGAACAGTTATATCCCATCATGCTAGTTTGTTTTCTGCTTGCAGAGATTTTTTTTTTTAAAGCTAGGGAATCATTCCACTTGCAGTCCGAAGTGGGATAATTCACTGTATCACCTCCGAACTCTATTACCTCATGGACATATGAAACAGTCTTACATTAAAGTCAGGCCTGTGGTCCAACTATCTCCGTATATCCTGACAGAAGCTTTTCAGCACTCAGTTGAGCAAAACAGCCGTTACCTGAGGCACCTGAGCAGATGGAGATGCCAGCAATTGGACCTTCTGCATACAAACATCTGTTAAGAACAAAAGAAAAGCCCTGCTGGATCAGACCAATAGTTCATCTAGCCCAGCATCCTATTTCACACATTGGCTAACCGGTTCCTCTGGATGGCTACCATCAGGGCATAGAGGTTGAGGCCTTCCCCTGATGTTGCCTCCTGGCTCTGGGATTCAGACAGTTAGTGCTTCTGAATGGTTCCCCTCAGTCACCATGGCTAGTAGCCATTGATACATTTAAACTCCATGAATCTAATCCCCTTTTAAAGCTATTTATTCATGTGGCCATCACTACATCCTTTGGCAGTGAATTCCATATTTTAATCACTTGCTGTGTAAAATAGTATTTCCTTTTGTCCATCCTGAATTTTACTGCCCATAAGAACAAAGTTTGAGTCCAGTGGCACCTTCAAGACCAACCATTTTCTTTAAGCTATAAGCTTTCATGAGCAAGTACACTTCTTCAGGTTTCTGTAAAACACTGAGGAATGAGATAGAGCCAGAGAACTGCATTCATGACAGAATTAATTACCATTAATGTTTCTGTGAGTGTAAAGAGGTGGTGGGGGGAAGCTCTGCAAAGTTATATAGAAAGCATTAAGACATAGTCATCATATTTATAACATGTAACAAAAAGATGCAGTTTCTGTGTACTGAAGCTGTAACTTTGTACAGTATTAATTAATAGTATATTGAGGTTAACTGGTTTGGTTAGTCCAGTCACCATTAGTTAGCAAACTGCTTAAATAAAGCTACAAATGCAGGAGTGTCACTTTACCAGGTTACTCCGCTTACAAAGCTACACAGTGCCACATTGCAAGTTTAGAAGAGAATACTTCTCTCTTTATTTGAGAAGTACACTTTGGATAGGAAAGAGCAGAAACTGATATATTACTAACTTACTAGCTAAAGGATGGAGGCGGATGGCAAGAGGCCCATCTGCCTCATGGTGCCAAGAGAGGACAGCATGTCCCTCTCTTGGTGCATATAGGTAGAGAGCAAGTCTTCATTCAGAGTGAGAGAGAAGCAGGAAAGGGAAATTGGTCCCCGAGAACACAATTTGCATTTCAAAGAGGACAGTGGCAGAAGAGTAGGTACAGGAAGAAAGGTCAGTGTGCCTATCTAGCTATCTAGCCTCTCTTGCCACTCAGTCTGGAGGTCTGAGGCAGGGGACATCGCATCTGGAACTTCCAACATAGTACAGAAAAGAGCAAGAGTCCAGTAACACCTTAAAAACTAACAAAATATGTAGCAGGGTAATGAGGCTGAAGTTGGTTCCTTTTTCCTAGTTCCTTATTCACGATTTATTCGTGAATTCATCCAAAAACACTGAGGAGAGTTTGAAAGATCTGAACCCCAAAGTAAGGTCTGAACAACCACACATCATTCACCCCCAGGTTCACAGGACTCTTCCCTTCAAATGGATATATCCTGTTTCCTAGTCCAAAGCATGGTTCTTCTGCCAGCTGCTCCAAAGCAGGGTACCCCTATAACAATCACACAGACAGATACTTGGGCTATGATGCACCCCAAAATACTCTTTGGGCCATCCCAAATGACACATCCCCACACTCTGGAGACTATCCCCTGCAAGATGATATTCAGTGGTGCCTGTTCCAAATACTGGTTCCGGAGGCACAGGCTTTTATTTGGGTTGCCCCCAAGAAGCCTGTATTTCAAAAGTGATTTGAATAAAGAACTGGTTTGACTGCTTGTCCTCTGCATCCCAGAATAAGGTTTGGATTGTCACATGCCATACACCCCTGTGTTCAGTGGACACTCCCCTTCGAGGAGACAAATATTATTTCCTGGTCCAAAAATGTAGTTCTTGTCCCAGCTGCTCCAAATTGTGGTCCCCCCAGGAAAATCACTCAGGCAGACACTGGGGCCAGGCTGCACCCACAAAACAATCCTTGGACCACCCCAGATGACTCATCACCATGATCTGGAGACTGTTCCCTGCAAGAAGACATACAATGGCACCTGATACAAACTCTGGTTCTGGCACCACAAGCTTCTGTTTGGGTTACCATAAGAAGCCTGCATTTCAAAGAAGATTTGAATACGAAAGTGATCTCTGCACCCAAAATAAGGTCTGGACTGCCACACTTCATACATCCCCATGTTAAGTGGACTCTTCCCTTCAAAGTGGTCCAAAGAGTGTTTTGGGGTGCATCGTGGTCCAAGTGTCTGCTGTGTGATTCTCCTAGGAAGCAGCTGGCACAAGAACCGTATTTTGGACTAGGAAACAAGATACATACTCTCTTATTTTAAACACTAATAGACAAACAAATGAGCAAACATACATGAGAGTAATAATAACAACATTATACCTCTTAAATTACCTCATACATATAGATCTAATTGCCAATCATTCAACCGTATAGCCAACTAATACCTTTACAAGCCTTTGTTAAACATTACCGGTTTTTTTAATGTTTAAGCACTGCCAAAACATTTCATTACCATTTTCTATAAATCTAGATTTAAATATATAATTTTTGCAACTCTATAGATTCACACACCATGTTTCCTCTGTTTAAACATTGTCTAAACATTCTATAATAATCTTCTATAAAATACATTTAAGTATTAAGTAAATTTATACAATTCCCCAGATTCATAGTCAAATTCTTTTCTCATTCTATTTATTCTAATTTTTTTAAAGTCCCCAAAAGAAATTCTCCAGCCTACCTCATATTTCAATCTGAATTCTCAATATCAACCTTGCTTATACGTTTTAAAATAATCTTCTCGTTATTAAAAAATGTAAATATACCAATATAACAATATTTCCCAATTACATATGTTCATGGGATCCTTGAACCAATCCTTAATACCCTTATACATTTACGATTTATGCAACCCTCTATTATAGGCATTAACCAAATATTAGTTAATATTTTTAAATATAATTCTCTAACCAGTCTTATTCAAATAAACATTCATAATTGTTCTCTAAACCATATCATCTAAGACTATCTAAGAGATTCAAAATTAATCTTTCCTTAATTATTTTTAGTACGGGCTGTATTTTTGTAGATGTATAGAAAAAAAAGACAAACTCAATTATAATCAATGTTAATCAGTTACACATGTATAAAAATTCCCTAATTTGCTTTTACATAAGAACATAAGAGACGCCAATGTTGGATCAGGCCAAAGGCCCATCCAGTCCAACACCCTGTGTCACACAGTGGCCAGAAATATCAGTGCAATCAGGAGGTCCACCAGTGGGGCCAGGACATTAGAAGTCCTCCCACTGTTGACCCCCCCCAAGCACCAAGAAGACAGAGCATCACTTGCCCCAGAGCCCCTATCTATACCTTGTGGCTAATAGCCAATGATGGACCTCTGCTCCATATGCTTATCTAATTCCCTTTTGAAGCCGTCCATGCTTGTAGCCGCCACCACTTCCTGTGGCGGTGAATTCCATGTGTTAATCACTCTTTGGGTGAAGAAGTACTTCCTTTTATCCGTTCTAACCCGACTGCTCAGCAATTTAATGGAGTGCCCACGAGTTCTTATATTGTGAGAAAGGGAGAAAAGTACCTCTTTCTCTACCTGCTCTTTTCCATGCATAATCTTATAAACCTCAATCATGTCACCCCTCAGTTGTCATTTCTCCAAGCTAAAGAGCCCTAAGTGCTTTAACCTTTCCTCATAGTGAAAGTGTTCCAACGCTTTTATCATTCGAGTTGCCCTTTTCTGCACTTTTTCCAAAGCTATAATATCCTGTTTAAGGTGTGGTGACCAGAACTGCACACATTATTCCAAATGAGGTTGCACCATTGATTTATATAGGGGCATTATGATATTGGATGATATGTTTTCAATACCCTTCCTAATAATCCCCAGCATAGCATTAGCCTTTTTTATTGCAGTCACACACTGTCTCGACATTTTCAGTGAGTTATCTACTACAACTCCAAGATCTCTCTCTTGGTCAGTCTCTGCCAGTTCAGACCCCATCAATGTGTATTTATATTTAGGATTTTTGGCTCCAATGTGCATCACCTTGTACTTGGCCACATTGAAACCCATTTGCCATGTTGATGCCCACTTGCCCATCCTTGACAGATCCCTTTGGAGTGCCTCACAATCCTCACTGGTTTTCACCACCCTGAAAAACTTTGTATCATCCACAAATTTAGCCACTTCACTGCTTACTCCCAACTCCAAATCATTAATGAACAAGGTAAAAAGCATTGGACCAAGTACTGCGGTACCCCACTGCTTACCACCCTCCACTGAGAAAATTGCCCATTTATACTCACTCTCTGTTTTCTATTAATTAGCCAGTTTTTGATTCATAAAAGGATCCTTTTATCCCGTGACTACTGAGCTTACTTAGGAGCCTTTGATGAGGAACTTTATTAAAAGTTTTCTGGAAGTCAAGGTAAACAATATCTATTGGATCCCCCTTGTCCACATGTTTGTTCACCCCCTCAAAGAACACATACAGGTTAGTGAGACAAGATCTTCCCTTACATAACCCATGCTGAGTCTGGTTCAATAGGTTTTGTTCATCTATGTGCCTACTAATTCTTTCCTTAATAATATTTTCCACCAATTTGTCTTTATCGACCTCAGACTGACTTGCCTATAATTTCCCGGATCTCCTCTTGAGCCCTTTTTAAAGATGGGAGTGACATTAGCTACCTTCCATTCCTCAGGAATGGAGGCAGATTTTAAGGAAAGATTACATATTTTTGTAAGGCGATCCAGAAGTTCACATTTGAGTTCTTTCAGAACTCTCGGATGTATGCCATCTGGGCCTGGTGATTTATCAGTTTTTAAGTTGTCTATCAGTTTAAAAAGGCCTGCCCCCCAATTCCACCCCTCTTTTCTTGTCTTTTTAACACTTTAAAGGGGCTTAAACCAAAGAATCGTTGGTTTCTTCAATGTTGCTTTTACAGGTACTTACAGTGCATATCTTCATCGGTGTTATGGATGAGGCTCAAAATAACTCTCTTAATTGGGGGCATTCACAGCTGGTGCAGTTATGGCTGCCATAACTGCTCTGCTTTGTTCCTTGCTTCTGGGATGATCCAGGGCTTCCACCTGCTTGCTGCCATGAGCAGGGGGCCCAAATCAAGTCCCCTGCACCAGACCTCCCTCTTCTGAAAACTCCCCTAAAAAGAACAAAGAGGCAGCTGTAGCCGGGAGCAATTCTCATTGCCAACCACATCACTGCACCGCAGCACCGCCCTCCAAGATATATCCTCTTGAAGGGAAGATTCCTGTGAACCTGGAAGTATATTATGTGTGGTGGTCCAGACCTTATTCTGGGGTTCAGAGCTTTCCAATTCTCCTCAGTGTTTTGGATGAATTCATGAATAAGTTGTGAATAAGGAATTGGGAATAAGGAACCAACTTCAGCCTCGTGGCAGGGTACGAGCTTTCGTGAGTCACTGCTCACTTCACTGTTCTGAAGAAGTGCTACTGGACTCTTGCTCTTTTCTACTGTTACAAACATACTAAGATGGCTACCCATCTTGAATGACTAGTATAATTATCAATAAAAGGCCTTGTGTTTGTATAAAATCCCTTGTAATGCTTTACAAAAATTCAATTATAATATAGAACTGATGTGCTATATTTTAGATCTGATGTTCATTTATTGCCTTGATTTGGAAAAGAAATGTCATCCAAGGGCATGTTTAGTATTTGACAGGCCCTGGATGAATAGTTGTGGAGAAGCAAGGGTGAATGATGCTTTAGCACAATCCAACCAAAGTTAGATCCTAGTAATGTCTGTGAAAGTCATGGCAAAGTTAGCTTAACTGTTTTTTTTTTTCTGAACTGTGCTCCAAGTGTTTGAGACAGAGGGCCAAAGGACACTGTGATTCTTCTTGGAATTTTTAAAATGAAAAACAGTCACAGAAGACTGAAACAGGATGTACTGTACAATCAGTGGTACTGTTCAATTCCAGTGTAGGAAAAGATGTAGAAATCTAATATCTCCCCCCACACACATAATGACAAATGCTGGGGGAGGGGTGTTGAGCAGGAAAGGGGGGAGTGTTCCCCTCCCTAATATTCCAGCAGTCCCTGTATATTTATTTAGCTATTTAAACCACACTTTTCTCCAATGGTGACCCCAAGTGGCTTACAATATCATTCTTCTTAAAAGGAGGAAGAATCAAAAAGCCAGACTTAACCTTTAGAATGACTGGACATTTTTGCTCTGAAATTCAGTACAAAAATGAGCAGTCCCTATGCTTCAGACATACAAGTATCACTTTTATATGGCATGCAGGCCAAGTTGAAACAAAGATGGCATGACACACAAGAAGCATAATTCTAACCCTGGCTGCATATGCAGATGACTCAAGAGCAACAACTTTGCCTACATTTGGAAGAGGGAGTACGAGAGGCTGAGACATTGTCAGAAAGGAGACAGAGTGGTGAGGTGGTGTGAGAAGAACAGAGGCACAAACAGAGGAAATGGAAGTGTGGCTGGCAGAGATGAGAGCCACTATAGGAACGAAGAGGAAGAGAAAGAAGAGTGTAGAGAACTGAGAGAAAGGTAGGGGAAGGCACACAGAAGGCCAAGAGAAAACCTGTATTTAAACAAGGAAAGGGGGACAAAGAGCTAAGTTCTGTCAATCCTAGGAAAGAGAGTTTACCTGTCTTTGTCCCACATTTTCCATCTTGGAAGATGGATTAATGTCTCTTCCTTATACCTAGTCAGGCTCTTGGTCTGTCAAAGTCAGTATCTATTAGATGTTTTTTTCAAATGCCCTGCTACTTGCTCTTTCTTAACTGGAGATGCCACAGATTGAACCTGGGACTTTCTGTATTCCAAGCAGGTACTCTACCACTGAGTCACAGCCCCACCCCTGTGAATCCAGAATAGAATCATGTTTGTTCACTATTTTCCTTCAGGAATGTGAAAAAGAATAATCCAAATATCCAACCTTATCTAAATAAGAAGAAAATGCAGTCTAAGGAAATATTGCCCACATAACCCTACTGCTGTGATGTAACACATTGATAAAACTTGGCTAGATTTTTGTATCACTAAGTTGTTGAAAAATCTGTATAATTTCAAGATCTTCCTTCAGGGGTCTAGATGTCTGTCTCCTCTCCTCTGTTCTTGTCTTCCAAATAATAAAATGCTTTGTTTCATTGTCCTGTAAAACTTAGTATTCCAAACCATGGCAACAAGTTCCATCTGAGTACCAGTCACGAGCGAAGGGAATATGATAATTAGTCTGGAGGTCACATTCTTTAATTCTACTGATTAATCAAATTTCCATTAAAAAAAATCAAATCTCCAGAACAATGGTCCTGTTGTGCTGTTTACGACAACTATATACCTTGGTCACCTTTCTCTGCATAGCTCTTAAGGTTTTAATGAAAGAAAGCCAATTAGGAGTGAACAGGTTAGTAAGAACACAATCAGGGTCATTCTTTGGTAACAAATCAATCAATAAAATGCTAATCACCTATGGTCCTGTAAGTTTGGATTAATCTATTAGTAATTAAAGTGAAGCGCAAATCAAACATCTACCCTAATTGTAGCCAAAAGGCACAAATGCCTTTTTGTTGACCGACAAGACAGCACTGTTTAATATAGTGTGACAGGAATATTTATAAAGAATTTCAGTTCCCTACAGATCCCTCCCACCCTTTTGTGAATTAAAGGACCGTTTCATAACTGCATGGGGTTTGACTTGTTTGCCTGAATCTATAACAATCTTTACTGAAAAAATAACACTTGTGTGTGTAAAATATCAAGTCACAGCCAACTTATGATGACCCCAGCAAGGGGCTTTGAAGGAAAGTGAGAAGCTGAGGTGGTTTGCCATTACCTTCCTCTGCAGAGTCTTCCTTGGTGGCTTCCCACTCTGTTCATTTGAGATCTGATGAAATCCGGCCATGCCATGCCACCTTCCCTTCTGAAATAATACTTGCTTGCTAGATATTTGTTGTGACTTTCTGTCTTCATTGCAGCTATTAGCTTGGATGCCACCAAAAGTACCCACTGGTGAAAGGACTTCCATCAGCAGAGTGCAATTTTCTTGCCTCTCCCCGCATAGCTGCTGCCCAAAATGTCCCCTGAAATTTTGCTTATGAGGGCAATGGAACCAGCTAAGAATACCATGACAGGAGAATCAGTGGGAGGAAACTATCCATCCATGGAAATCCTCCATGGGATCCGATGACAAGATTTGTTCTCTGTCTCACACTATACCCTTCATTTTTAAAATACCAGGGTATCTGGCAACTGAATTGATAAAATACAGGTTTCTATTCTTGTAAGAATAGAATCCGCATTTTGGTACCAGGCCTTGTAAGCAGGGACAGATTGCTATTGTCTGTTTTTGTTGATCCACATCCTTTATTGAACTGGCGTTGGTAATACACATGATACTGACAATCTATTTCCATTTTTTTTTCACTTTTTCATAGGCTCAAGAGAATACACAATGTCCAGGTAATACCGCTTGTTGGTCATGAACACCTTATGAACACATATTTTAAAGGAGAAATAGTAAGATGATATCATGATCCAAAGTTCCATGAGGCTTCAAAGTGCACGTGAAGCTCTGAGAAAGCAGGAGCTTCCTCCTGTGAAGTAATACTCTATGACCATGTATATCCTCCCCTGGTAACAAATGTTCCCATGCATATCATGGAATCCAATTTTCTTTACAGTGAATCTTATAAAATCAAATCCTTTTGCCACCACTGCTAAGTAACAGATCCCGCTGCCTTACTAGAACTAAAAAACAAAAACTGGTGCATTGAAGAGACACTCTCATTGTCTGAGGCAATTATTAAAAGAGTAAAATTTTCATCAGGTTTAACCATTGCTATGATGAGTCTAAGAGCATGGATCCATGTGCAACTAGCCTGTTCTCACTAGATTCTATATATTTTATTTATATATTTATTGATTTGATCTGATTTATATACCGCTCTCCCCGGATGGGCTCAGGGCGGTGTACAACAATTGAAATACTACAATTAAAACAATGTTAACATAAAATTTTTGCACAAAATAGTATTGTAAAATGCCATGTAAAAGCGGAGAGATCAGATGTTAGATCAAATCCAGTGTCTAATCAAATGTCTAATCAGATCCAGGCCACTGGTGGGTGATGGGCCAAAAAGCTGGGGAGAGGAGGGGGGATGTCTGCTACCTCAACCAAATGCCCGGTGGAAGAGCTTTGTCTTGCAGGCTCTGTGGAAATGCAGTAAGTCCCACAGGGGCCTGATCTCATAGGGGAGCTCATTCTACCAGGTGGGGGCCAGGGCGGAAAAGGCCCTGGCCTTGGTTGAGGCTAACCGGACATCCCTGGAGACGGGGACCACCAAGAGATGCTGATTTGTGGACCTCAGTGCCCTCTGGGGCTCATATGGGGACAGGTGGTCTCAAAGGTATGCTGGCCCCTGGCCATATAGGGCTTTAAAGGTAAGCACCAGCACCTTGAAACAGATCTGGAATTCAATAGGCAGTGTGGTGTCCACTGACCGCCACCGGAGGTCAGTGCACATGCCTGAGCTTCAGCCCAGAACAACAATGGAGACTAGGATCCTAGTCCCTCCACTGGGGGAACCAATGGGACCGTGGCGGGAGATTCAAATCCTCTAATGGGACCCAGGGGTGGTCCCCTGGTTGTGTATATAGTTGGCCGGCCGGCCGTTTGTCCTCAGTCTTGTTCTGTACCTAATAAAGCGTGTTATGCACTACGTTGTTGTCTGTCGTCCTTCTCAGCGGCAACCCACTACACAATAGTCGCGACAAGGATGGGATTCAGTCGCTCCTGAGCCAGGCCGTCGACGGGGACGAGAGAACGCAGCGATCCGATGAGCGATCCTGCCGGCAAGGCCGTTCCTCCAATACCCGCTCCGATGCGCACAATGGCGACCACCCCAGGGTTTGGGCCGCAGCTGCCTTTTGACATAACCCGTCTGCAAGACTGGCCAGCCTGGGTCCGAGGCGTCAAGTCAGCGCTTGCCTTCTGCGACATCACAGACGACGGCAAGAAACGAGGGTTCCTCTTGGCCTCCTGCAGCACCGCCGTCATGTCCCTGGCCGAAAGGTTGCTGTCCCCGACGAACCTAGACACATGCACCTTCGAGGAAATCGTAAAGGCGGTGCAAAATTACTTCTCGCCTAAACCCACAGAGCTGACCTTCTTCACCTGCAACCAGCTGGGACGAGAGACCGCCACCGAGTTCCTAGCGAAGCTGCGCCATCTCGCCGCCGACTGCAACTTCGGGGTACATCTAGATGATGCCCTCCGGAACCACTTCGTCGTGGGCCTGCGTGAGGAGAAGTTCCGACGTAAACTCATGGCCATGGAGAAGGTCGACCTCAAGGGGGCCCTCGCTGCAGCAGTCGTGTGGGAGAGGTTGCACACCGCCCCCCCGCGGCCCACCAGGTCGAGTCGGAGGGTCCCAAGAAGCAGGACATCCATTGGGCCTATGGAGGGGCCCGGCTGCGCACTCAAGTGCCGCAGCGCACTCAAGCACCGCAACGCACCCAAGCACCACACCGCATTCCAGCACCGCACCCGAGCGCAGGCCGCCAGCTTCCCAGCACGTCCGCGTGTGCCAGTTGCAGGGACCCGCATGACCGCAAGTCCTGCAGGTTCCGCAACGCCACTTGCCACAACTGCGGCCGCACGGGCCACATCGCGAAGGCTTGCCACTCCAAGGCAGCTCACCCAAAGGCGGAGACCTACTTCGAGGAGGACGCCGGCACCGAGGACCTCTACCTCCTCACCCAGACAGCGGAGAAGGTATTGCTACTCCCCGGCAAGTCCCCCTCCCCCAAGTTCATGGCCACCGTCACTATAGAGGGATTCCCTTGTAAGATGGAGGTGGATTCGGGTTCCGCTGCCTCAATAATCTCCGCAGCAACCCTGAGGCGCCTCTGTTCCAAGGGGGGACCCCGATTGCGCCCAGCCCAAATTACGCTTATGGACTTCCAACGTAACCCGGTGCCGATCAAGGGAGTCGGAACGTTCCAGGTGCAGTTTAAGGAACTTGGACTTAATAGTGGTCGAAGGGGACCTCGTCAGCTTACTGGGGCGGGCCTGGTTCGAACCCCTGGGCATCACTGTAGAAGGAGTACAGGCATGCACGACCCAGGACTTCAAAGGGATTTGCCTTGAGTTCCCCGCTGTTTTTGATGATTCTCTGGGCAGATATACGGCCCCCCCGTGACCTTGCACTTAGACCCCTTGGTGGCCCCCATAAGAATGCGAGCCAGGACGGTTCCGTTGTCATTAAAGCCTAAGATTGACGCGGAATTGGACCGCCTAGTAGCACAAGGCATCCTGGAACCAGTCTCCCATGCGGCGTGGGAGACTCCCATAGTTGTGGTTAATAAACCAAATGGGGCAGTCCGCATCTGCGCGGACTACAAATGCACTTTGAACAAGGCGCTACAGGACCACGCTTACCC
>NW_015168066.1:629604-637426 GCF_001447785.1 Gekko japonicus
CTTCAACGATGTGTTGATCGCCGCTGCCACGCCCGCCGACTTCGCCACTCGCCTCCGCACCGTGCTCAGCCGTTTCCAGGATACTGGGCTGAAGGTGAAACTGGACAAGTGCTGCCTTGGATTACCATCAGTGGTCTTTCTGGAGTTCACAGTGGACGCGGAGGGCCTCCACCCTACTCGAGAGAAGGTGAAGGCGATAGTGGAGGCACCCCCGCCTAAAACGAAGGTAGAACTGCAGGCGTTCCTGGGGATCCTGAACTTCTACCACGCCTTCCTTCTTCACAAGGTGGCGGTAGCGGAGCCCCTCCATCGTCTATTGGACAAACAAGCCCCATGGGTGTGGGGCCCCTGGCAGGCCGCCGCGTTCCGGAACGTCAAGGAACTGTTAGTCTCGAATGCAGTACTGCCTCACTTTGACGAGTCCCTGCCGGTGGTGCTCGCGTGTGACGCCTCACCCTATGGCGTCGGAGCTGTGCTGGCGCATCACATGCCGGACGGCTGAGAAGTCCCGGTCGCGTATTACTCGCGAACCCTATCTGCGGCAGAACGGAACTATGCCCAGATAGACCGCGAGGGACTTGCAATCGTGGCCAGGGTAAAGAAATTCCACGATTTTGTATACGGCCGGCCTTTCACGATTGCCAGAGACCACCGCCCACTCCTCAGCCTGTTCACGCCCAACCGCAGGACGCCGCAAGTCCTCTCCCCGCGCGTCCTAAGATGGACCATCTTCCTGGCCGGCTATGACTACCAGATATTTTTTTTTGTAACTTTTATTTCCCTCTCCTAAAAAGGAGAGATATTTAGCTTTACAAATCAGAAAATTAGGGAGGGTATATAGAGGGATAAAGAAAAGAGTTGAGTGATGTTAGTGTATTAGTATATTAATCTTTTGATATCAAAAGTTAAAGTCAATGGTTTCTTCTGCAGTTGGACTCTCTTCTTTTCTTCTATCTCTTTTAACAACAAGCAATTAATATATTAATAATGTCCTCCTGGGATTAATCTTGCTTTTAAAGTATCCGGAAAAACGTCTTTAGACTTTGGGGTCTTTCCCTTTTTTGTCTCTTAAGTTGTACTTCGAACCAGTCGCTCCTTTAGCTTCCTCATCCTTCACCTCTCCCTCCGAGCTGCTGTCTTCCCCACTTAGTCCCGACATCCACTTGGCCAGTTCTGCCTCTTCTTCTGTGCTGGCATGCCTCTTCAAAAAGTCTTGAGCCTTGAAGATAGGGTCTATTCTTTCTCTTCTGTCTTTAAACTTAAAGACCAATCCTTCGGGCACCAACCATCTGTAACTGGTTTGGTGATTTTGTAAGAACATGGTCAATCCTTTATATTCCTTTCTTTTCATTCTGATTTCAAATGGAACATCTTTCAGAATCCTAATCGGCTGATCTCCAATTTTCAAGGGTTTTGTTGATGCCGCCTTTAAAATCTGGTCCCGGAGACGTTGCTTTGTAAATTTCACAACCACTTCCGCTGGCAACTTATTTTTCCTTGTAAAGTTGGAATAGGCTCTATAAGCCAAATCCATCTCTTTTTTTATTTTTTCTGCTTCGTTGCCGGTCAGTGGTGCTAAAGCCACTGCCAAGATGTCTCTGAGATCCTCTCCGTTCTCTTCTTTCAACCCTTGGAATCGGAGAGTTAAATTCGCTTTCTCCATTTGAAGCAGTAACAGTTTATTATCTTGTTTTTCTTGGTGTTTTTCCACTTTGATGACCTTCTTCTTAACATTCTGTACTTCTTCTGCTGACGCCAAACATTTCTTTGCAATATCGTCTACCTTTTCGGCTGTCTCTGTCATTTTCTTCTGTTGAAGACCGCAGGCACTTTCCATAGAATCCTGTTTTTGGTTGATTTTTTGCAGTTCCTCCAGCAGATGGCGCGCAAGATCACCTTCTTGTTGATTGACAGCAGTTCCAGCATAGTGAGGATGAAGGGCCTCGCCAGAAGTTATGTCTGGTGGCCCGGCATCGACGCAGAGGTGGAGGCATGGGTTAAAAGGTGCCAAGCCTGCCAAGCCGTGCGACCCAGCCCACCAGGGGTGCCACACCACTCTTGGGAATCCACCCGCACCCCGTGGTCTCGGCTCCATTTAGACTTTGCCAGGCCATTCCGGGGACTGCTGTTTCTAGTGACGGTGGATTCCTACACGAAATGGTTGGAGATCAGCCCCGTCTCCGCAACGTCCACCAAAGCAACCATCTGAGCCCTCCGGAAGATTTTCGCCACCCACGGCCTGCCCGACACCATCGTTACGGACAACGGGACGGCGTTTACTTCCAAGGAGTTCCAGCAATTCCTCAGTGGCAACCTGATCCAGCACATTAGGACGGCACCCTTCCACCTGGCGACCAACGGCCAAGCGGAGCGCATAGTCCGGACCGCGAAGAAGGCCCTCAGCCACCTATCGGAAGGGGACTGGGAATTCCGCATCGCCCGGTTCCTCCTAGCACAGCGAACAACGCCTAACTCGGTAAGCGGCCACTGCCCCGCCGAGCTGTTGATGGGCCAGAGGCCAACGATCCTGTTAGACCGCTTGCACCCCGACCGGGCCCCGAGCCAGCGGAACTCCAACGAGCAGAGGGAAGCGCCGCATGGGTTCTTCCCCGAGGAACCCGTCTTTGCCCGGAACTTTGGCAGAGGCCTGGAGTGGCTCGCGGGCCGCATCATTCGACCAACGGGCACCGTCATGTATGAGGTGTCCACAGAATGTGGACAGGTCTTCAGGAGGCATATCAACCAGCTCAGGCGGTGAATGCTTCCAGAGGACACTACGGAGGAAGGACCGAGACAGCGGGCAGTCCTAGACGAGGATCCTGCCGAAACTCCAGAGAGGGCCGTGCCCATGCCAGAGTACCCGCTCCAGAAAAGCCAGCCCCCGACAGCCGCAGACGCGACCCCGGAACCAGAGGCGGTTGCAACGGAGGCCCCAGCACTACTGCCAAATTCCAGCCTGGAGGTTGGAAACCCAGAGGTACCTACACTGACCCCCAGACAATCTGCGAGAGTACGACGGCCCCCATCATACCTTAAAGACTATGTCACATAGGGGGGGTTCCGGACTATGGGGGGAGGGATGTGGTGTCCGCTGACCGCCACTGGAGGTCAGTGCACACGCCTGAGCTTCAGCCCAGAACAACAATGGGGACTAGGATCCTAGTCCCTCCCCTGGGGGAGCCAATGGGACCGTGGTGGGAGATTCAAATCCGCCAATGGGACCCAGGGGTGGTCCCCTGGTTGTTTATATAGTTGGCCGGCCGGCCGTTTGTCCTCAGTCTTGTTGTGTACCTAATAAAGCGTGCTATGCACTACGTCGTTGTCTGTCGTCCTTCTCAGCGGCAACCCACTACACAATAGGCAGCCAATGCAGTTCACACAGCACTGGGTGGATATGAGCCCACACAGGCGTTGCTGTCAACACCCATGCTGCTGCATTCTGCACTAGCAGCAACTTCCAGAGCAGAGTCAAGGGCAGCTCCATGTAGAGAGAGTTACAATTATCCAGTCTGGAAGTGACTATTGCATGGGTCACTGTAGCTAGGTCTCGGGGAGTGAGATGTGGGGCTAACTGCCTGATCTGTCTCAAATAGAAAAAGGCAGACCTGGCAGTGACTTGGGCCTCCATGGAGAGGGAGGCATCCAGGAACACCCCCAGACTCTTCACCCCTGACATAGGCCCCAATGGAGCCCCATCGGAGGTTGGGAGCCTGATCACCTGACCCAATCCCCCACAACTCAGGTACAGGACCTCCATTTTTGATGGCTTTAACTTCAGTCGGCTCTGTCGTAACCTTCCAGCCACAGCCTGTAACGCCTCATCCAAGTATCCTGGGGCCGTATCCAGTTGGCCATCCATCAGTAGATAGAGCTGGGTGTCATCTGCATACTGGTGACAGCCCAGCCCATATCGCCAGATAATCTGGGCAAGGGGGTGCATATAGATATTAAACAGCATGGGGGAGATAATTGCTCCCTGCAGGACACTGCATATAGTGCTGAACATCATTTTAATATTAGAAATAGAGAAAGGCTTAGGTAGCTGAGATGAAGGTCTGCTAGGTCTTCTGGTTTGGACAAAATGGACACTAAGCAACAAAGACCACTGAAGAGAAGAGTACAACCGATTTAATCCACATGGTTTTTTTTAGCCTAATGTTACAAATGAGACCAAAATAAACTTTGAAGGAGAGGCATATTGGCTTCCTGAAAGACTCCATAATAGAGTAATGGTAAGTGCCATTACTAAAGACCTACAAGTCCTCTTGTTTATAACATTTACCAATCAGATGGATTGTGGCAATTAAGAAGAAGACTCCTCAATCAATAAAGATATGTGAAGTGGTAAAGTGAGTGAAAAGGCACACTAAAATCAATTAAAAGTAGCCCATGAGGACACACATATTTCCCCCCACAATTATGATCAGAACAAAATGTTTGTGAGATTATTATAATATCCATATACCCCAGCTTCCCACTTCCTCATTTTTTGAAATAGTAACTCCATTTACCTGAATTGTCGTATGCATTTTTTATGTCTAATGCTCAATCTAAAGATGCAATCACCTGGTAAAATTGAGTGACTTGGAATGAGCTATTTCAGTTAATTGTGTAAATAATTCTTCTGTTAAAAAGAGGAATGAATATGTGTTTACCTTGCAGAGCGGAATGACTCCAAAGGAGCTGTCTTGGTCTATCAGCCACATAATGCAGTACATATTGCAAAAAGTCACCTAATTATGTACTTATATATGGCTCATGTCAGTTCACATAAAAAACTTAACATTATTTAATCACACTTAGTATGTGTATTCTACATCTGGGTATGTGTGTTTTATGCAGATATTAAGAACATGAAATCCTATGTCAGTTGCCTTCTGAAGATGAGTACCTCCATTTATGTAAATGCTGGACAGAGAAATTAAATCACCTTGCATGACTCAGCAGCTAGAACTCATTTATGGGTTCTGATGTGCTTGGCTGTTTCCATGATCTGCCATTGCTTTTGTGCTTCTGTAAACCTGGTTCTTCAATGAGATGGCTTAGCATACCATCCAAGGGACACTCTGCTCCCTGAGCATGGGAGATAATACAAAGGAAGTGGCAGCAACTATAGGTATGCTGAAAACTTTGCAGCAAAAATGTTCACCAGATGAACATACTTTGGTTTGGGTACCGCAGACTATTTCTGTGGATGGTAGGGATTGTTGTGTGTGGAGGGCAACTTTTTTACCTCTCTCTTCCCTCTGCAGCCTCAAACACCTTTGACATGGTGCTACAAGTGACATGAGATCTCCAGGAATAGTTGTGGGGAGTTGGAAGTCTACAATGGGAAAGGGATATCAGTGAAAACCACCCCCTTCTTCCTGTGGAAATTCTATGGAGGATACAAGACCTTGTTCAAACTCCCTAAATTATATGATGATCATGTTCCTTAACAGTGTTCCCAGATGAAGTTTTTATTGATCACAGCACCATGCTGAGCAGCTTTGTACCTACACAGTAACCATTTGATTGTTGCGGCTTGTATTTGCCTCTGCTCAGTGAAAGAACTAAATCAGCACATTAGTTGGAGAAGAAGCATGATTCCCTAGGGTCATAGTCATTTGGATCATGACCAGTTCTATCTTAAACAGTGGTAAACCCAATGAAGTCAATGCACTTAGAAGGATA
Source organism: Gekko japonicus (assembly GCF_001447785.1). Lineage (NCBI taxonomy): Eukaryota > Metazoa > Chordata > Lepidosauria > Squamata > Gekkonidae > Gekko > Gekko japonicus. Next base: position 635,278 of record NW_015168066.1, read on the forward strand.
TAAATTTGCTTAGAATTAGACAGAAAATTGAACATCATGTATAAGTTCATCTGCTCTTTGCACCTGCATAGTAGGATGCATCTTTTAAGTGACTGACAATTGAATAAATGTATTGCCCTTTTTTTGCATCTACAAAATTGGTGGCCACAAATCTTATTGTCAAAATATCAATTAATCTAACTAAAGAGGAAAATATTTACTCTAGAGATGGGCATGAACCAGGAACCTGTAGTTTGGTTTGAGGTTCCTGGCATGTGCAATTAGCAAACCACGGACCATGATGAACTTTTTTTGCGTTAGATGAACAAGTTCATTTTGTGATGTTTGTGATGTGGTAGAATGGCCTTGCAGACACCAATTCAACAGATGATCTCTGGCTGACTCTCCTCTACCTGCCTTCCAAGTATGGTGAGGAATGGATTTATGGGGTTTGAGTTACAGCTCCCCAAAGAAGGTATCCCAGGAAAGTGCTTTCTGGGGATATGACAGGTGCAGGTTCTGGAGGTTCAGGAGTGTATAGAACAAATCCTGTGCATACTATAGACACCAAACTCAGCTGAATCTCCTCTACCTGCCATCCAAGCTTGGTGAAGATTGGATTTACGGGGTTTGAGTTATGCTTCCCAAAGAAGGTGTCCCCATCCTTCATTGTTACTAATAGGGGGCAGCAAAAAAGTAAGGGCAATAGAAGCCCAGCAGAAAAGAATCAAAGTCCCCAAGAATCTCTGCAGTAGAAACTGAAGAGGGGGCATTTTTGGAAGCCCAGCAGAACCAGTGCCACTGTGGCACTGCAAGTCCAACATGACTAAGTTCAAGCCAGGAAGGTGCTTTGGGGGGAAATGTCAGACACAGGTTCAAAAGTGTATAGAACGAACCCCCTACAAACTACACACACCAAACATACAGGGAAACTCACCCTGCCACCCACTCCTCTACAATCTCTCCACGTTGGGGGTGGATTACAGTTCTGGGGTCCCAGTTATGGCCCCCCCCCCCCAAAAAAGGACTCACCAGTACTCTCTCTTGAAAAGACAGCTGCAGTTACAGGAGTCAATGGAGCAGCTCAAAAACAACCCAGTGATACCAAAGTCACAGGGAAACGTCACCTGGGCAGACCCCCCGCCAGATGTTGGAAGCAAAGAACCCCCCCCCATGATCACAGCCTTCCCCCCCCAGTCTCCAAAGACAGGTTCTGAAGAAATGAAAGGCAGACATCCCCAGAGTTTTGACACGGGCTCCCCAAAGTTACCTCATGACAGTTTGGTGGGTGCCCCAGCCCCAACAGACCAGTGCAACTCAGAGTTTAAGTGATTAGTGATGCAAAAAAAGAATGCCAGACATGACCAGAGACTTCTGACATGGCAGTGGTTCTACTATATGGTATTCCTATCTGGATTACTGCTTTTAATAAAGCAGTTGAACAACTACAATCCAAATTCCTGAGGAAGATTCTGGGGTTGCCTTCGTGCGTATCTTATGCTGCCATTTGTCTGGAGCTTAATTTGAGACGGTTAGAGACCAAGGCCTGGATTATTACTTTCAGATTTTGGCTACGTCTGCATTTTAGATGTAACCACAATAGCCTTATCACCTATATGCTGGAAGAATCTCAATCCTCTGCGTGGCTTATGACTATTGAAAAGAAAATCACTTCTATTGGTTTTAACCTGAGTGACCTTGTCATCCGGTCAGAGCTTGAGGTCTTTACTTTGCTTAAACAGAGGCTTATTGATATAGAGTTGCAAGAGCTCAGAGCCCTTGCCTCCGGAAGGTGCTCCTCAGTAAGGTGGGCTTATCCCCTTTCTGGTGCTCTACCATATTACTTTTTCTGTCTGACTTCACCGCAAATGTGTAGAGCTTATCTGTTGGCCCGTCTTAATGTTCTCCCCTCGGCTATTCTTGAGGGGAGATATAAGCGAATTCCTTATTCAATCAGGTTCTGTGGATGTAATAGAAGTGAAATAGAAACTGTTGAGCACGTACTCTTACACTGTAAATTGTTAAATGACATTCGAGTGGAGTGTATAGAAGCCCCCCTTAGGTTGGTAGCAGGCCAATCGGATAGAATCAAGGTACAATTTCTCCTTGCTTCACGAGATCTGGAGATCATTGAACTGACCGCTAAGTTTCTCCATTGTTTTATAAAACG
>NW_015168066.1:637949-658958 GCF_001447785.1 Gekko japonicus
GGTGGATTTAAATTGTTCACTGAGACCATGGCTAGTATCATGGACTGCCTGACAAGGTCTTGAGATAGCAAGAGGAAGGTTGCAGGCTTAACTTGTAAGGGAAATGATAGCTGTTTCTATACAAATGCTAGAAGTGTCCAAGGTAAAATCAGGGAGTTGGAGTGCTTGGTGTTGGAGGGAAAAATAGACATTGTGGGTATTTCAGAAACTTGGTGGTATGAGGAAAATCAGTGGGATACAATAATTTTCAGTTATATATTATATCGGAAGGATAAAGGGGGAAGGGTTGGAGGTAATGTGGCTCTGTATGTCAGAGAGGGTATAAAGTCCAGAAAGATTGAGAGGCTAAGAGAATTGGATTTGCTTCTGGAAATTCTATGGGTTGAAATAGGGGGGCCAAAAGGAAACTTAACACTGGGAGTTTGTTATCGCCTACCAGATCAAAAGATAGAGGAGGATTATAAAATGATGAATGAATTAAAGATAGCAGCTAGACAAAAACACTGTGTCGTAATAGGTGATTTTAACTACCCACACATTGATTGGGTCAATATGTGTTCTAGTCAAGAAAAAGAGATTGAGTTTCTAGACACTCTAAATGACTGTGCTATGGAGCAGATGGTCACGGAACCTACCAGGGGAGAGGTGATCCTTGATTTGGTCCTAAGTAACACTCAAGACCTGGTGAGAGATGTAAAAGTGATTGCACCGCTTGGGAACAGTGAACATAATGTTATTGAGTTCAACATTTGTATAAATACGGAATTGGCCAAAAAGACTGACACAACCACTTTTAACTTTAAAAGGGGCAACTTCTCTGATATGAGGGGACATGTGGGGAGGAAACTGAAAGGAAAAGTAGAAAGGGTCAAACCCATTAGGGAAGCTTGGAAACTATTTAAAACTACGATCCTAGAAACTAAATATATATATATATATATTCCACAGGTTAGGAAAGGCACAAACAGGTATAGGAAAAAGCCTGTATGGTTAACAAACAAAGTAATGGAAGATGTAAAAGGTAAAAAGGATTCCTTTAAGCAGTGGAAAGCTAGTCACAGTGAGGCTGATAAAACGGAACACAGGCTATGGCAAATAAAATGGAAGTCTGTGGTCAGGCAGGCAAAAAGGGAATATGAGGAGCATATAGCGAAAAAGCATAATGACCAACAATAAAACTTTCTTCAAATACATTAGAAGCAGGAAACCAGCCAGGGAGGCAGTGGGGCCCTTGGATGACCAAGGGGTAAAAGGAGTACTGAAGGATGATAGGGAAATGGCTGAGAAGCTGAATGCATTTTTTGCCTCTGTCTTCACTATGGAAGATACTTGCCCACTTCACTATGGAAGATACTTGCCCACTATGGAAGGTACTTGCCCACTCCAGAACCGCTGATTTCAGGAGGGGTGTTGAAAGACCTGAGTCAGATTGAGGTGATGAGAGAGGAGGTCCTAAAACTGATAGACAACTTAAAAAATGATAAATCCCCAGGCCAGATGGCATACATCCAAGAGTTCTGAAATAACTCAAATGTGAACTTGTGGATCTCCTTACAAAAATATGTAATCTTTCCTTAAAATCTGCCACCATTCCTAAGGACTGAAAGGTAGCTAATGTCACTCCCATCTTTAAAAAGGGTTCCAGAGGAGATCTGGGAAATTACAGGCCAGTCAGTCGGACGTTGATACCGGGTAAATTGGTGGAAACCATTATTAAGAAAGGGAAGAATTAGTAGGCACAAAGATGAACAAAACCTATTGAGGCAGACTCAGCATGGGTTCTGTAAGGGAAGATCTTGTCTCACTAACCTGTTAGTGTTCTTTGAGGGGGTGAACAAACATGTGGACAACAGGGACCCAATAAATATTATTTACCTTGACTTCCAGAAAGCTTTTGATAAAGTTCCTCATCAAAGGCTCCTAAGTAAGCTCAATAATCATGGGATAAAAGGACAAGTCCTTTTGTGGATCAAAAACTGGCTAATTAATAGAAAACAGAGTGAGTGTAAATGGGCAATTTTCTCAGTGGAAGGTGGTAAGCTGTGGGGTACCACAGGGATCAGTACTTGGTCTACTGTTTTTTAACTTGTTCATTAATTATTTGGAGATGGGAGTAAGCAGTGAAGTGGCTAAATTTTCAGATGACACAAAGTTGAACATGGTGGTGAAAACCAGGGAGGATTGTGAGGCACTCCAAAGGGATCTGTCAAGGATGGGCAAGTGGGCATCAACATGGCAAATGGGGTTCAATGTAGCCAAGTGCAAGGTGAGGCACATTGGAGCCAAAAATCCTAAATATAAATACACATTGACGGGGTCTGAACTGGCAGAGACTGAACAAGAGAGAGATCTTGGAGTTGTAGTAGATAACTCACTGAAAATGTCGAGACAGTGTGTGACTGCAATAAAGAAGGCCAATGCTATGCTGGGGATTATTAGGAAGGGTACTGAAAACAGATCAGCCAATATCATAATCTCTCCTTATATATAATTGAGTAGTGGGTGCCAAAGTTCTAAAATGCACTCCTTTAGTGTATGGACGCTTGAACTGTCAGTCAGAAGACAGCTTGGAGAAATTACGACTGAGTGGTGACATGATTGAGGTTTATAAGATTATGCATGGAATAGAGCAGGTAGAGAAAGAGGTACTTTTCTCCCTTTCTCACAATACAAGAACTTTGTGGGCACTCCATGAAATTGCTGAGCGGTCGGGTTAGAACGGATAAAAGGAAGTCCTTCTTCACCCAAAGAGTGATTAACACTTGGAATTCACTGCCACAGGAAATGGTGGCGGCTACAAGCATAGACGGCTTCAAAAGGGAATTAGATAAGCATATGGAGCAGAGGTCCATCAGTGGCTATTAGCCACAAGGTATAGACAGGGACTCGGGGGGAAGTGAAACTCTGTCTTCTTGGTGCTTGGGGGGGTCAACAGTGGGAGGACTTCTAAAGTCCTGGCCCCACTGGTGGACCTCCTGATGGCACCTGGTATTTTTGGCCACTGTGTGACAGAGTATTGGACTGGGTGGACCTTTGGCCCGAACCAACATTGGCGTCTCTTATGTTATTATGCTCCCCATGAAAACTTGGCAGGTACCCTAGCCTCACCAGACCAGTGGAAATCAGAGTTTTCCTCTCAAAGTGATCATAGGGGAGTGGTGGCACAGGGGATTTATCCTCTGGTTAAACATCTGAGCTGAACAGGACTGCTGTCAGTTCGAGCCCCGCACTGGTGTGAGCTACCAGCTGTGTCCCCAGCTTGCTGTCCACCCAGCGGTTCAAAAGCTTCGGTAAGTAGATAAAATGGGTACCACTCCTTAGAGAGGGTGGGCACACTTAACCCCCCCCAGTGGGGAAGTGTTAGCTGACAAACAGAAGGTCCGTGCGTAAGCTCAAAAGCGAAGAGAGATCTATACAGCTCCAAAGCCTGCAATGGGCCATTCCAGCCATACGGTGGCAGTGGTGCGCTACAACCAAGAAAATGCTGATTACAGCAAGCGACGCTGACTAAAAGAATGCTGCCAGGACACATCTGATGCTTACAGCTGACCAAACTCCCTGTCGGCTGTGAAGTGTGTGTGATTAAAAAGGATATATGTTGTCCTCCCTTACCCCCATCATTGTTAGTCCCGTGTCTACACATGAGTAACTGTAAATCGCTCAGAGCTGGCAGCTCTGCAAGGACTGAGCGATTAATAAATTGAAAGATTAGTATAATTATTATGAGGTAGATATTGTATTATGAGGTACATGTTGTTTCATGAGTTAGCTTTTGGGTGAGGAAGCCCACCCCCACCCAGCAGTGGTGGCCATCCTCCCACCCAAGAGCCAAAGGTGCAACCTGCAGGCCACATGCTGGATCACCCAGAGAACATTATGAATGGGGGGACACACAGGGGGACAACAGGAGGCCTGGATCTCAGCCTGTGAGGCTCTCCAGTGAAAAAAAGGTGTTTTAACTTTAAACACTTTCCTTTGCCTCTGGGGCTCATGCCACCTCAGTGGCATGACTCCCCAGCCAAGGGAAGATATCTAGAGTTTAAAATTTTTCCCTTCACTGGGGAGTCATGTAGCTGCAGAAGGATGTTATAGACTGTCTAGTATACACAGTTGTTGAACAACTACACGGCTTAAAATTCTTCAAATAATTAATAGTATTTACTTATTTTGTTATTAAAAATTAAATCCGTAAGATAACATTAAATAACACATAATAACAGAAGTGACAACCGTGTCATGTAGTGCTCTTAATTCCCTATTCTACTGCAGTCATCCCAGTGTTTGGGCTTTATTTGATGGACTGCCGAGGGACCTGACTTGCCACAAACTAACACTGGCTAATGTGCAGGTAGGTCACCTAGAGGTGAAAAAGAGGAAATATGAGGCACTACATGACATGGTTGCCACCTCTGTGTAGCGATATGATCAGGTGGAAGATAAACTTAGGCCCCGGTCACACGGAGCATTAGGCACGCTAGAGAGATGGAAGATAGGCGGATTTTCCGGGCGTGACCTCACCGCCACATCTGGGAAGCGTAGAGCTCCCGTGGCGCACCCGAGGCTTCCCGCTGAAGATGCGAAGTAAAAAACTAGTACCTCGGAGGTACTAGTTTCCAGAAACTGCGGGGCAAGGGCGGGCGTCTGAGAGAACTAAGGAGGATATTAGCAGACATCTGTCCTTTTTTCTTAGGACCAAAGTATTGCCATCGGAGATGACAACTGTCAATCCTCTTAATGGACGCTCTCAGTTTCAAAAAAATGCTGGTTACTTTTAAATCTTCTGCACTCCCTGCCCTGATATTGAAGCAAAGGAAACAGTTATCCTATTGGGGCATATCTTTGACAGGAGCATTCATCAATCTTTCTGTCTCCCCTCTGCTCTGTAAAGTTCGCTTATGTAGCGATTCTCCTTTGGACAAGAACTCAAACCACGACCTCCCTCAGAGAAATCTTGCTTACGTCCCTATCTTTCCAGAGTCACACCCTCAGGACCCCTCTTATTTGGATAACTCCCTGGAGGAGAATCTTTTACAATCTTTTAAATCATGAATGGATTTAAATTTAATTCAACAGCATCAAAGTAGTAGAAGAAAGAAGTGTAGGGGGTTTTACTCTGCTTTTCTCTACCTCAAGGAGATTTTAAGTGGCTTACTTCACATTCCCTTCCTCTTCCGACAACAGGCACCTTGTGAGGTAGGTGGCTCTGAAAGAGTTCTGAAAGAACTGTGACTGGCCCAAGGTCACCCAGATGGCTTCAGGGGGAGGAGTGGGCAATCAAACCTGGTTCTCCAGATTAGAGTCCACTGCTCTCAACCACTATAGCACACTGTACAATGGAATTCATTATCCTGCCATTTTTTTAAAGCAGGAAAGCTATCCACAAAGGATGAACAACCAGTTAATACAGTTTTCTGTTAATATTTGTGATGATTTAATATTTCAAGGTTAACCCATCGGTTGCATAAAAAAAAAGTCTTTTAGATGTGACCCTTATATTTTTTTTTCACTATTGGATGAATATTACTTTAATAAAAGTTAAAGACATGTGTTGAATGAATGTACCTGCTCATTTTTCAGGGTTTAAAAAAAAAGAAAAGAAAAAGGTGTAGGGTTTGCATGGTTCCAAGATAAGTCAAGGTAAAAATCAGCTTTGACTGTTTTTTTTTAATTGATTTTGTTGTTGTTGCAAACTGAAGCATATAGCAAAGCCCATGTAGCTGTGAACCCCAGGCATATTGAAACAAAAGAAAAAAATGTTGTTAGGAACCCCTGTGAAGTGAAACCATCAGCTTTTGCAGAGGTCTGCTTCAAACATCCTTTTAGAAATTGTTTTCTATGTATGGACGGTGCAAAGTGAATGATGATGTTGCCATGCATTTTGTAGGCGGCATATTAGTCACAATGACGGGAGACTGTCACAAGCCGTACATCATCAAATCAGTTGGACTACATCCTTAGTTGAAGAGAAGAGCAAGTCTTCTCAGATGCCCAGCTACTATGTTTCTGGCACATTTTGCTCCCTTTCAGACCAGAATCTCTAGGGACTTGAAGGGACAGCTTTGGAAATATTCCTTCCCATCAATGAACACTGTTCAAATTATTTTCAAATACTGAGAGACAAGTTGGATAATGCCTAAGACTTCAGAAATTACACACACACACACACACACACACAAAAGATTCATCTCAAGCAGGGTTCATACCACCAGAGTGTACAAATATTGTAAGATCTTTAAAATAATTCATGAGGATAAATAGATTTTATGCCTGAAATTATTTCTGTAAGACAGGTCAAATCAAGATCATATTCAATCATTACATTGCCTATTTGTGATTGACACAACCTGAGTTATTGCTATGGTTTTGTAACCACTACTAATGTGTGTTTTCTTCAGGTACTCTCAGGAGCCTACTTTGAAGAAAATGAAAGGTATTTGGAATATATATATATAGAACAATATAAACAGCAAATGTGTATGAGTGCACACACACACGCATACACATAAAGGTATGCATTAGGATACAATAAGATAAGAGTTTTTTTACAGTCTACACTAGGGGTCCAATACGGTCTAGACAAATGCCAGGAGATTGTGAGGCAGCTATTTTTTTCTCCTGCTTCTAAATTTCTTGTGGGCAGGAAATTGTTGGAGAATTTCCTGAGGTGGGGAATTTCCTCCTAGGACTAGGCACCTGGAAAGCCAGTTGCAACTCTGAGGTGAAACTATTAATATGGGAGTTTTCTGCCTTGTAAGCCACATAAAACTCTTTTGCAGAATAAAACACAGAACAAATAATACAATCCAGCTATGAAAATCCCACTTTATTCCACATTGACCTGTATCAAGGGGTACAGAGTTCGTAAGATATTGTTTGAGATCTTCGTGAGCTGCCTCAAAAGCTGAAACCTCTGGCACACATACAGTTCCATCCTCCATCTTGAAGTCTAAAGGCAAGATACACAGCTGGTTGCTGTTAACAGGGTTACCCTTGCATGCTACATTCCATATTCTGATTGTGTGCAGAAAATTACTGCTGTGTTGCCCAGATTTGGTGCTGTAAGCCTGGAGTGGGTAGCTGGAGAACTCTTCACAGGCCTCCTTCCAAGCTCCTTTGAAAGAAGTGTTACAATTCACACATGCCTCCTGAGCCTCTTGAGGATAATAGTCCTTTTGAGAGATAGGGAACTGCTCTGCCTCTCAATATTTCCAGACCCCACCTGAAGACTACATCAATCAGCTCTAACATGTACAAAGACTCCTTAAAGGGGCAATCTTCTGTAGCACTAACCTTTCCCACATTCCAGGTTGCCTCTCAGCAGGGAGAGGGTGGCCATTTGGACTAGTCCTCAAGCTCAAAGGAGGCCTCAAATTGAGATACTTGTTAATTTGTTTGATACTCAATTAGTTTCACAGCCTGTTTTCATGCACAGCTCTATCAGAACAAGATGTGATACTCACTATCAGAGCTTCAGATTTAAGCAAATAAAAGTGTGATTTGGTGAAAGGTATTGTTTTTGTTAACTGGTAATTTTTTAAAAAAGATATTGAGTTTTAAACATACATACAGTACATAAAAGAAAGTCTACACAAAAATAGATTTAAGAAAGAAAAAAGAAAGAAAAAGGAAGGAAGGAAGGAAGGAAGGAAGGAAGGAAGGAAGGAAGGAAGGAAGGAAGGAATTATGTTTTGACTTTCATCTTTATCTAGTACAACTTAAATCTCAGTTCATTCTCTCTAAAAAGGTAAAGGTTCCCTTGCTCAAAAGCCAGTCAAATCCGACTCTAGAGTTGCAGTACTCATCTCTGTTTCAAAGCCAAAGAGCCAGCGCTGTCCGAAGACATTTCCGTGGTCATGTGGCCAGCATGACTAAACACCAAGGCACACAGAATGCTGTTACCTTCCCACTGAAGTGGTACTTATTTATCTACTTGCAATTTCTTGCTTTCGAACTGCTAGAACTAGAGACAGGAGCTCACTCCGTCATGCGGCACACTCGGGTCTCAAACTGCTGAACTACCGACCTTCCACAGCCTGCAGTTCAGCATCTTAACCACTTGAGCCACCACAGCTCCTTCCTTCTCTCTACATGTACATAAAAAAATAATCTCTTTTATCTATACTTATTTTCTTTTCTTAATCTTCAAACCCATAAACCAAAAATTCATTTTTTCCCCCATTTCATGCAAAAAGTCCATCAGGGGTTTCCAATTGGCTATAAATGTAGTTAATATCTTTTCACTGATCAAAGAAATCAATTTAGCCATCTCTGCAAGTTCCATCATCTTCACCATCCATTCTTCTACTGTGGGTGTCACTAAGGATTTCCATAGTTTTTGTTAAACGATAGAACATCATATTAAAAAGTAGAAATGTTCTTAAACATTAATTTTTGATATATGTTTTCATGTGTCATCTTATGGCTAGGGACCTCAAAAGCTGAAAGTGGCGTAGGCCCTTTTGGACCTCTGAGAGGGCTTCTCTCCCAGTCAGAGTTAGGGATGGATACGAATCAGGGGACAAACTAAATTTCATCATGAATTTTTGGCAGTTCATGCAAAGCAATGTTCATGAGTTAAAGAATGGCCACAAACTTTCAGAAAGCCAACCTCCTGGTTCATATTGGTTTGTTGTTCTGTTCACCCACAAATCATGAACCAAACCACAAAAATGCGAGCCCCAACTCCCGCCAAGCCCGCACTGGCGTGTTAGCCGAATTGCTTTATTTACAGCAATTGGCAATTTATAAATGGGTTCTTGCCAATTTATACCAAGGTCTTGATCCCACCAAGGGTTACCAGTAAAGGATTTGAGGCTGTTGTGATTAAAATAGATGTCTTTTACTTAAAAATATATCTCATACAAACAATACTGATGCACTCACACATTCAATCAAATTCCTAAGAATTACAGTAAGAAATAAGCACAGTTGCATTAGCAGGTAGGGGTGATGGTGGGCGATACTTATCTGTCTTGCAGCTTGGTTGTTCCAATGAAGAATGGATGGGAAGAAATGGAAAACAAAGGGAATTCACACACGACCAGAACCAGCCGGAACGCATGCGTCTCTTGACTGCAGATCAAGAGATTAGTAGAGGCAAGGGTTGGGGATAGCAAGTGGGACTCAAGAGGAGTCAAAGCAGACAGGGGTCATCTTGGGGGGAGTGCTAGCTAGGAGGAGTCAGGTGACTGGTTCTCTCCTTTTATAGGGGGTCCAAGAGATGGGTGGTAACTGTGCCAACCTCTTGACCAACCTACCTGTTAGTTAATGCCAAAAAACAATCCTATTGGTTGCATGTGGGAAGGGGAGGTTACCTAAGAGGGGTGGCCAATATTGTAACCTAAAACCTTACTCAAAGTATGGCATCTAGACAAGTGTGAAATCTAGGCATCAGGATGCTTCATTGTAGTGTTAATGAAGCTAGCCAGTTCCATAGATAACCAAATGTCCATATGGCAGGAAATTCCATCTCAGGAACAAAGCAGGTGATGGGTAGTACGTGACTACAAGCAGCTCTGTCATGGGGGCTGTCTCTTCCTAGAGTTGTTGTTTCATTGCTCACAATAATGGAGGTTTGTGCTTCTTCACCAGGCTGGGTAACTGTGTAGCTTAAACCTTATTTACATGTAAGGTATGTGCAGGCACCCTCTATGTGTGGCATCACAACAGGTGACCTAAAGTGTATAGCATTCTGAGCCTATGTGTATGTGCACAGTCCATTGTGTGTAGCAATAAATAGTCCATAAAGCAAATATCAGGCTTATTCTCTAACAGGAGGGAGGGGGTTGATTTGCCTCCTCATGAGGCATGAAGAGGAGGACAACGGTGCCGCAAGAAGTGTGGCGCCAGGCAGGGGACGGAGCCAGCGTATTTAGGCTTGGCTCCCACCCTATGCCCCAGCAGTTCTTCGATGTGCTCGGCCCACCCTCCCGCCCTTTTTTAGTGCAGGTTTCAACCAGTTGCCTTTTACTGGGGCCAGGTAAGAATTTTTTCACCCCTTTTTCGATTTGGCTTTCGAGGGTTTTTTTTCCGCCTACCTTGCACTGAGGATGGTGGTGTTGGGAAATTGGCTTTGGGGGGCTGTCGTTTGCTAAAGAGGATGGTCACTTTGTGGTTTGGTGGGGTAGAGCGATCAGGAAGTTGAAAACGGTGAGCACCTGGGCATTTCATTAAGGGAATTAAAGGGTCCTCCAAGAATGGCTTTTGGGCCTTTGCGGCTCAAGGCCAGGAAGGGGTGATCTTCCTTAGAACAATCTGGCCCGGCCTATCTCAGCAGGCCTTGCGGCTTCCGGGGTGGTGGGCCAGGGGGTTCTCCTAAATATGCCAAGCCGGTGGTCAAGAGCTACATTGGGTGGCTCGAGATCAGGGAAGGTGCATCACCCAGAAGGAGATAAAGGTGGTCATGAGTTTGACACCGGTCATATTCCTCAGTACATTTTTAGCAGTACCTTGCCAGTTGTTTGATTATAAATAATTAATAAAGTGGCCCTTGTTAAATCTATATTGGTGTCCGTCTCCTCATTCCGAATGTGGTGGCAATGTGGTTCATGCCCATCCCTAGTCAGGAGTCTCCTTGCCTCCCTCCAGTAGCTGTGATATCTGAATGTTGGTATCTCCTGAAACCAGAGTTTGTTTCCTCCTCAAAACCCAGGATATTAAACTGGTTGTGAAATCAACTCTACTTGATGGCGCATTCATGTCCAATTGGAGTGTGATTCAAAGCTCCCTAATTCAGAGAGTTTTCAACATTGTTCTGCATATGAGTGGAGGGGAATGATGGAAGGTATGCAAACATAGCAACATGTCAGATTCATTCATATCATGATGAAAGAGAACTTTACTGTAACATCTGCATGCAGCCATATCTGAGGATAAACCTTGTATCCAAAATAATGTAAAAGAAACAGAACTGAAAAGTACTAAGAAACGTGGAGTGATTTCAGCAAAGTACTTTTATTCAGCAGCAAGACAAAGAGCTGCCGGCTCGCAGGCCGGAATATATGCCCAGAAAACCCACCACCAAAACACACCCTCTACTTCCTATAGGCTATTTACAGTAGCCGAGAGTCCCATAGGCTCTCGGCTGCGGACCTGGCCCTCTGATAGGTGCGGGCTAGGATCCGCTTGGCTATTGTTCTCCCTGAGTGAAGCTTCAGGGCTTTGCTTGACCACATGGCCCAACGGTCGCGCACGTGGCAATGGCGGAGTACATTACAAGAACCATTAGAGAGCTTCTACATTTAGAGTTAGAAGGGTTTCAACTGTGCTTAGGTTGGCATTATTAATGTTTTCTACCCCTGTGTGTTTTGTGATGGTTATTTGCTTAAACAATACGTTTGAATCTGATTTCTCCATTTATATTACTGTTGCTCTTCCTTTTACCAAGGCCTTTTTTTTTTTTAACAAATATTTTTATTGGGTTTTTTAAACATACAGATACCCACCACCTACAACACCACCCAATACCATTTGTGCATAATTGCTTCTAAACAGCAACATAATCCTTTTCCATCCATTTAACACCATTTCTAAATGCTTCTAAGCAGCTACACAGTCACTTAACAAGTACATTTTCCTTCTTATTCAGACATACAAGCATCCAATAATTGTATTATTATTCTTGCTCACTCTTCTTTTCTTGAGACAGTCCACTATTCAAATTTATTTTACCATTTATACTTAAGGTTATCTCAGCCAGAATTACATAGTTTCTTACTTCACTACCAAAGATACCATCCCAAAAACCAAAAAGAGAAAACCATACTTACATAATCTCTCCTACTAATATCAAATAATATGATTCAGTTGATACTCATTTCATTTAAGACCAAACCGAATTTGTAAATATTGAATAATATTAAATAATCATATCATCCTCTTTAGCTTATAATAATTCATTTTACTCATAAATAAATTCATATATATTACTTTCATATCTTAACCACATTTCTTATCTATAGCTTTAAATCCCACCAACAACATCAACCTTTAAGTCATACCTTCCACAGTCAATTCACTCCAATCTAACTAATTTAACACCTATTTATAATTCATGTTGGATAGATCATTCATTTAACACCAAACCAATTTTATAAATATTAAATAATCATATTATCATCTTTAGCTTATAATGATTCGTTTTACCCATCAAATTATATGCAAATATAAGTAAATTCATATATTTTCCTTTCAATTAATGCCCTGTCAGCATTTCTTGCCTATACCTTTAATTCATTCTATTAGTACTTGAAACAAGGTGCTGCCTTCTTAAATCAATTTTCCTGTTTTACAAACTATATATCCAGCACCTATAGCCTACATCATTCTATACCATTCAGAGTATTCCTTAAAAAAAACCCACAAATAATATGCCCATATAATTTATGTTGCTTTCTAAGCATCATTAATTTCCTTAGCCGCAGCAGCATGTCCACATGTTCTTTCCCTCTACACAAATGATAGTTCTTTCCCAGTCTATCTTCCGTGTTTTTTAAACCAACTTGTCTCCATATCTTCCTGACCTGTTGCCTTTTGCACACAGTTCGCTTTCGTCTCGCTCTTCTCCATTTTCTTTTCACTTTACCAGTCTTTCTTTCTCCTTTTATCTTTTCTCTTTTCCACCCGTTTTCCTTGTTAATTTCCTCCCTTTGCTTTTGTGCCGATGTGTCTTCTAGCTCCATGTCCTCCTTTATTTGCTCACCCTCCATTGTCTGTTGCATATTTTCCGGACCATGGATATTTTTTGTAATAGATTCAGCGTTTTCCGGAGGCTTAGGTGATTCATGCCGGCTTACCAGAGCAGCTTTAAATCCTTCTTTAATACCTTTCTGAATTGCTTCTTGGAAATCTTTTAGAAATTGTTCCATCATTTCTCCCAACAGTTCTATCTGTACCTCGCCTTCAGACCCCATTTTTTACAAGTCTCTGTGGTTCTGTCCCAAAAATTTAAATCCTTTGCCCCGAAGAAAGAAGTAAAACGAAGTATATTTACACTTAGCTGAGTCTCGTTTCTGGCCGCGTTTTTGTCACCCCATGCTAAATAATTTTGGGTTCCTTTAGACTCCACTCAAAGATGCCTGTATCCTTGTTTTCTTCGTCGCTGCATTTATAATCCCAAATTAAAAGTAAAAGCGGATGGTCATTTTTGGTGAACATGGCGGCCATGTTCCCTGTTGCCTGCTTCAGCGTTGGGGCTGTTCTGGACACACACACCCACCCTGCCGATTGTGGGGAAGGGCCAGAAAGACGCCCCTTGCCCCAGCCCCCACCTTCGGGGAGCTGGTCGAGCACCCCCGAACCTCGGGAGGCTCAAATAAAACAGAAACAGTTCGGGTGGGGACGGATCACATCGAGCTCCCTCCCGCCCATCAAAACGCCGTACCAGAACCTTTTACCAAGGCCTTTTATACATTTCTTGAGAACAACAACAACAAAGCTTGATACTGGACAACTGGAACCGTCTTGAGGACACATTTCCACATGCACATTTCACAGAAAAATTTCCCAGAAAATGTCCCATCTCCTCTTTCAGCAAGGCAAATTGCAGGCCACCATTGCCAGGCCATCTCAGCTGTTATCAAAGCTGCAGTTGTGATACTTTGACTAGCAGTAGCTCTCCTGGGTCTCAGAAAGAGGCTGTTCATATCACCTACTACTTAATCGTTTTGATTGGTAATGATGGGGATTGAATCTGGGACTTCGTGCATGCAAAGCAGATCCTCTAACACTAAGCCACAGCCCCTCCCCTTTCTAACATAATTTTTCTTTCTAAACTTGGCAGTGTTACAAGTGTTCAGAGGACATGCTGTGTTTTCAATGAAAGGAAAAGCCTCTTCTATGAATTTCTATATGAGTGGCATATTTTCTGAATCTGATTTTCAGTGTAAATATGGAAGTGAAATATATTCTGGAAATGGGCCACATGCTGTAAGCAAAGAGTGGCACTTAGGCTGAAAGCCTATCTGAGAAATGCAGATGCGAAACCCAAATGTATTGTATGATGTCAGTTATGTTGGAATATACAAGGTTCATAGTGCACCTACTTCTGGATAGCAGTGTGTGTGTACAAGATCTTGGGGTATGGGTGGACCATAAGTTAAATATGAGTGGCCAGTGTGATATGGTGACAAAAAAAGGCTAATGCAATCTTGGGGTGTATCAACAGACGCAGACTTTAAAAGTACCTCGGAAACCCCAGTAGTAAAATGTAGCGACGGGCTGCAGACAGACGCTCTCTGTCTGATCACCCCATCACGCTCCTCTCGAGTCCCTGCTTCCTGGTTGTTGACCACTGCAAACAACTGCCCAAGGAAACAATTCCGTCGCATCTGATCGCGTTGGGGCGCGTCAGATTGCAACGGCACTAATAGCCACGCCCAGGGCTCTTTTTGTAGCAGGTACTCATATTACATATTAAGTGACACACCCCTAATGTAGCCAATCCTCTTGGAGGATTGGCTACATTAGGGGTGTGTGGCCTAATATGCAAAAGAGTTCCTGCTACAAAAAGAGCCCCGGCCACGCCTCCCCCCCCCACGTTATCCAGCCCGTGTGACCGGGACCTGAGTTATTTTCTTTAAACAGTTGGTGCTCCGTTCCCCTGCATGCTTAAACTTTGCTAATGAGTTAAAGTTTCCCTTTCTGTTGAATGTCACCCCATACCCAAACACAGTTATATCTCTGGACTCTGTTGACAAGAAAACTGATGAGTGCCATAATATGACATCTTTTGCATACTGGCCTTTCAACGTAATTGCTAGAATTGTATCAAAACTCAAAACTGTATTACTGGAAATTACTCTCAGACCCATTTAGAGGGGGGGAAACATTTGAAAGGAAGTACACAGGTGCAGTTTGGAAGAACGTGCTTCATTTTGAAACTCGCACATACATAGCTGGAAATAAAGGGAAATTACAGCTATTAGCGCCAACAGGAAATGTATGCACCAGATTTAGCTCCACATGAAAATTAAAATCCAAACTGCTAACAATTCAGTCTGGGCTTTAATGTTAATTTCTCACATGCTTTCCTTACATTTTCCCCCTCACACTAGCTTTGTGCATTAGCTGAGCTTAGCACTTCAGAAAAAAAGGGGGGTTTCTTCATCTTTTTTGGGGGGGGGGTGTTATAAATACCATCTCCTTTTTGTGTGCATTGTGGGAATTTAGGTAAGCTGCTTTAGTTGTAAGAAAGTTCTGAACATAACATTTAAGGCTGCTGCAGCATTTTCATGGATCATTAACAATTTGCTAATATTGTTTTAGCTTGCAAATTAGTGCAGCTTAGTGACTAAGGAAAGGTTCCATAGCTGTCATCAATCAGGCTAAAATTCTTCATGCATGAGATGAAAAACGATTTTTTAGCCTTTGAGGCTCAGGCTGAAATTACAGTAACAAAAAAAAAAATGTGGTGGGGGATGGGAAAACATTCCAATGCAAAATTATCGTAGCGCTTCCATTATGTTTATGTCTTGCTGCACAAGAATAGAACGAGAAACATCCTGGTGTATCTCTGAATTGGTTTTCTTCTGTGTTAATAAGTGGCAAGGGGAGGGGGAGCTGCATTTTCTAGAATGGGCGAGCCAAGGGGGAGGAAAAAAATCTGAGTGAATATTTGATTTAAATGCAAATATTTTGCTCTGTTGTGCTCTTTCTTTTTCTGTACATCTGCTTCCTAGCTACATCTAAGTGACTGAACTTTAGTCACCTTGATGTGACCAAAAAGCTTTGGATCCATGGATATCAAAGTGCAGCCAGGGAATATTTCTTTTAAATTATATTAAACTGAACAATTATGAATATAAAACAGTAATCACAACCAGGAGGTACTCTGCTGGGTCAGACCAGTAGTCTAACTCATCCAGCATCTGGCTAACCAGCTTCCCTGGAGTCCCAGCAAACAAGGTATAGAGGCCAAGGTGTGCCTCCCAGCACTGGTATTTCAGATTATGTCCTTTGAGACATCATGCCTAGTAGCCATAGATGAAGCTTTCCTCCATGAAACTGTTTGGTTCTCTTTTAAAGCCACCTATGTTAGGAGTCATTAGGGTTAAATGGGAAGGGGGCAAAAGAACATTCCTGGAAAAGAGAGCGGCTCCAGTCCATCTTGGCCATGCCCCCCAGAAAATAGAAGGAGGCCAAGCCAGGCAATTTCCTCACCATCCCATGAGCAAGCTAGGCTGGCTTCCCATCCTCACTACACCTACAATGGCCACCCAGGCCACTGAAATGCTGGGATTTTTTTCTGGTGGCTTTAATGGCCAATCCACTCCAATTCCAATTTCAATAACCTTTATTGGCATAACAATAACTTTAAAAAGAAAACATAGCAGTACAAATCAGCCCATATGCCAACAAAGAGAGACAATCAGAGTACAGCGATTTGTAACATTGTATACAGTAATAATAATAGGGCAAAGTGATAAAAGTTTGGAACAGTAATCTCGAGTAGGCCAATCCACTCCTGATCACTACCTTCACTGTCAGGGGCTGCAGTGTAAATTTCAGTTTGACTGACAGTGCCTATCTCATGCAGAGCAATGACCAGGACCAGCCCTGGGTTGGTTACATTGGATTACATTGATGTGTGTCCTCATGACTCCAGAGGACCATGGCTCAGGAAACATTGAAGAAAGAGCATTCCAATCTGCCCAGGCAATTAACCTGACTGCGGAGGACACCTTGGATGAACATGGTTTTGCCTAGAATAGGCTTGTGCAAAATATGCAGCTGAAATTTCTTGAAATTCCATTTCACACTCTCACTTTGGGAAAACAATGTTCTGGGGGTTGAAAATGTCATTCTACAAACTCTTAGTGTAAAATACAAAATACCAAAACATAGCACACTGAATCTTTCGCACTACTGTGAGGGGAACCTCATCATAAAGTCAAGAAAATAAATGTGAGTGGGAAAATAGAAGGAAACATAATGAAGCTGTGACAGACAGCGAGCAATTGCAGGTTTTTAGACAATGTTGCTGGAAAAAGGATGAGCTAGCTGAAAAATGACTGACAGCTCATGGAGCTCATTCTGATTGGGTGAAGACAGCTTAGTGTGTGGAATGGAACACAGAGCTGTTTTTTAAAAAAAACAAATCAAGTGGGAAAGGGTTAGTTAAGCCAGTTGGAGTGGATCAGTTGGAGTTGGAGTTATGGAGGAGAGTTAACAGAAAATTCCTACTGAGAGACTGAAGAGAAAAAGGGTCTGACAGGCCTTGTCTGGAGCAGAGCCAGTGTATTGTGGCCTGTGCAAATAACAGACTTAGGTTGGAGACAGTGACTGGCAAAGAAGTGTCAGAACCTCACCTATTCAGGAGTGAAAAGGAATCACCTTGTGTGAAACACAGAAACACTACTGGAGTGGAGAATTAGTCATTCTCAGTATGGGAGCTGATTAACCAGTTTACAGAGATGTTTTTCAAGAAGTGGTCGTGGTGCATGTCGGCACCAACGATCTGGGGAAATGCAGTCGTGAGGACCTGGAGGAGAAATTTAGGCTACTCGACAGGAAACTTAGGCCCATGACCACCAAGGTAGCCTTCTCAGAAATGCTACCTGTTCCACGCGCAGGGATAGAGATACAGGCACAGATCAGAAGTCTCAATGCGTGGATGAGACAATGTAGGGGGGAAGTTTTCAAGTTTGTTATACACTGGGATGCTTTTTTGAAAAAGAGGGAGCTGTACAGGCAAGACGGTCTCCACTTGTCCCGAGAAGGAACCAGGCTGCTGGCGATTAAAATCAAAAAGGTGGCAGAGCAGTTTTTAAACTGAATATTGGGGGAAAGCCGACAGGACATGAAAAGTCTCTGGTTCGGGTTGGCTCATCTCGGAGAGATGAGGGGGTACCTGTTGCTTTTCTACAGGGAGGTGGATTGAAATTGTCCACTGAGACCATGGCTAGTGACATGGACTGCCTGACAAGGTCTCAAGATAGAAAGAGGAAGGTTGAAAGCTTAACTTGTATGGGAAATGATAGCTGTTTCTATACAAATGCTCGAAGTGTCCGAGGTAAAATCGGGGAGTTGGAGTGCTTGGTGTTGGAGGGGAAAATAGACATTTTGGGTATTTCAGAAAATCAGTGGGATACGGCGATTCCCGGTTATATATTATATCGGAAGGATAGGGGGGGAAGGGTTCGAGGTGAGGTGGCTCTGTATGTCAGAGAGGGTATAAAGTCCAGAAAGATTGAGAGGCTAAGAGAATTGGATTCGCTTCTTGAAGTTCTGTGGGTTGAAATAGGGGGGCCAAAAGGAAACTTAACACTGGGAGTTTGTTATCGCCCACCAGATCAAAAGATAGAGGAGGATTATAAAATGATGAATGAATTAAAGATAGCAGCTAGACAAAAACACTGTGTCGTAATAGGTGATTTTAACTACCCACACATTGATTGGGTCAATATGTGTTCTAGTCGAGAGAAAGAGATTGAGTTTCTAGACACTCTAAATGACTGTGCTATGGAGCAGATGGTCATGGAACCTACCAGGGGAGAGGCGATCCTTGATTTGGTCCTAAGTAACACTCAAGACCTGGTGAGAGATGTAAAAGTGATTGCACCGCTTGGGAACAGTGATCATAATGTTGTTGAGTTCAACATTTGTACAAATAGGGAATTGGCCAAAAAGACTCACACAACCACTTTTAACTTTAAAAGGGGTAATTTTTCTGATATGAGGGGACATGTGGGGAGGAAACTGAAGGGAAAAGTAGAAAGGGTCAAAACCATTGGGGAAGCTTGGAAACTGTTTAAAACTACAATTCTAGAAGCTCAAATAAAATATATTCCGCAGGTTAGGAAAGGCACAAACAGGTATAAGAAAAAGCCTACATGGTTAACAAACAAAGTAATGGAAGCTGTAAAAGGTAAAAAGGATTCCTTTAAGCGGTGGAAAGCTAGTCACAGTGAGGCTGATAAAACAGAACACAGGCTATGGCAAATAAAATGCAAGTCTGTGGTCAGGCATGCAAAAAGGGAATATGAGGAGCATATAGCAAAAAATGTAAAGACCAACAATAAAACTTTCTTCAAATACATTAGAAACAGGAAACCAGCCAGGGAGGCAGTGGGGCCCTTGGATGACCAAGGGGTAAAAGGAGTACTGAAGGATGATAGGGAAATGGCTGAGAAGCTAAATGCATTTTTTGCCTCCGTCTTCACTGTGGAAGATGAGAGGTGCTTGCCCACTCCAGAGCCGCTGAGTTCGGGAGGGGTGTTGAAAGACCTGAGTCAGATTGAGGTGACGAGAGAGGAGGTCCTAAAACTGATAAACAACTTAAAAACTGATAAATCACCAGGCCCAGATGGCATACATCCAAGAGTTCTGAAAGAACTCAATTGTGAACTTGTGGATCTCCTGACAAAAATATGTAATCTCTCCTTAAAATCAGCCTCCATTCCTGAGGACTGGAAGGTAGCTAATGTCACTCCCATCTTTAAAAAGGGTTCCAGAGGAGATCCGGGAAATTACAGGCCTGTCAGTCTGACGTCGATACCGGGTAAATTGGTGGAAACCATTATTAAGGAAAGAATTAGTAGGCACATAGATGAACAAAACCTATTGAGGCAGACTCAACATGGGTTCTGTAAGGGAAGATCTTGTCTCACTAACCTGTTAATGTTCTTTGAGGGGGTGAACAAACATGTGGACAAGGGGGATCCAATAGATATTGTTTACCTTGACTTCCAGAAAGCTTTTGATAAAGTTCCTCATCAAAGGCTCCTAAGCAAGCTCAAAAATCATGGGATAAAAGGACAAGTCCTTTTATGGATCAAAAACTGGCTAATTAATAGAAAACAGAGAGTGAGTATAAATGGGCAGTTCTCCCAGTGGAGGGGTGTAAGCAGTGGGGTACCACAGGGATCAGTACTTGGTCCACTGCTTTTTAACTTGTTCATTAATGATTTGGAGTTGGGAGTAAGCAGTGAAGTGGCTAAATTTGCGGATGATACGAAGTTGTTCAGGGTGGTGAAAACCAGTGAGGATTGTGAGGCACTCCAAAGGGATCTGTCAAAGTTGGGCGAGTGGGCGTCAACATGGCAAATGGGGTTCAATGTGGCCAAGTGCAAGGTGATGCACATTGGAGCCAAAAATCCTAACTATAAATACACGTTGATGGGGTCTGAACTGGCAGAGACAGATCAAGAGAGAGATCTTGGAGTTGTAGTAGATAACTCACTGAAAATGTCGAGACAGTGTGTGACTGCAATAAAGAAGGCCAATGCTATGCTGGGGATTATTAGGAAGGGTATTGTAAACAGATCAGCCAATATCATAATGCCGCTATATAAATCAATGGTGCGACCTCATCTGGAATACTGTGTGCAATTCTGGTCACCACACCTTAAAAAGGATATTATAGCTTTGGAAAAAGTGCAGAAAAGAGCAACTCGAATGATAAAAGGGTTGGAACACTTTCCCTATGAGGAACGGTTAAGGCGCTTAGGGCTCTTTAGCTTGGAGAAACGACGACTGAGGGGTGACATGATTGAGGTTTATAAGATTATGCATGGGAAAGAGCAGGTAGAGAAAGAGGTACTTTTCTCCCTTTCTCACAATACAAGAACCCGTGGGCACTCCATGAAATTGCTGAGCGGTCGGGTTAGAACGGATAAAAGGAAGTACTTCTTCACCCAAAGAGTGATTAACACTTGGAATTCACTGCCACAGGAAGTGGTGGCAGCTACAAGCATGGACGGCTTCAAAAGGGAATTAGATAAGCATATGGAGCAGAGGTCCATCAGTGGCTATTAGCCACAAGGTATAGATAGGGACTCTGGGGCAAGTGATGCTCTGTCATCTTGGTGCTTGGGGGGGGGTCAACAGTGGGAGGGCTTCTAATGTCCTGGCCCCACTGGTGGACCTCCTGATGGCACTGGTATTTCTGGCCACTGTGGGATACAGAGTGTTGGACTGGATGGGCCTTTGGCCTGATCCAACATTGGCATCTCTTATGTTCTTATGTTCTTATGTTCTCTAATCTGGGAGAACCAGGTTTGATTCCCCACT
>NW_015168066.1:659368-659851 GCF_001447785.1 Gekko japonicus
GTTCAGCTTTCCATCCCCCCACCTGCAGCCTCTACCTAGAGTTGGCAACCCTATCTCCTTCCCAGCCAAGCATCAATTTACCTTCTTTCCCCCCTCACTGTTCAGCTTTCCATCTCCCCACCACCACCACCAGCCTCTACCTGGAGTTGGCAACCCTATCTCCTTCCCAGCCAAGCATCAGTCTACCATCATTTCCCCTCACCGTTCAGCTTTCCATCTCCCCCCCCACCTGCAGCCTCTGCAGTGCTCTGAAGCCTTTGCTGTCATGGGGGGAGGGGCCTGTCAGCAGGGTAGAAGGACACAATGAGTTTTCTCCCAAAGCCCAAATAGTTGTGGAAAGGGCCTTTTACTGACAGAAACCAAGCTTGGTTGACCAGCAGCAGGCACTGAGGGGAAAGTAGGCTTCCCAGCTCTGAGTAGGGAAATACCTGGATATTTGGGGGGTGGGTCCTGTGGAGGGCAGCATTTTGGGGGGGGCTCAGC
>NW_015168066.1:659894-662698 GCF_001447785.1 Gekko japonicus
CAGGAATTTCAAAGCCTGGAGCTGGCAACCATACTCAGGACTGGGCCCAATGAGTTTTTCAAAGAGCCGTAGAAAGGGTTTTGTTCCTTTGTCTCTTTACTGGCAGAACCAAGCTTGGTTGCCTACCAAGAGCAACTGAGGGAGAAGTTAGAATGCTTTGGCTGGTGGTCTGTATGCCATTCTATTCAGCTGAGGCCTCCCCTCTCCCCTTCCCAAACTCTGGCTTCCTTACCTGGAACTGGCAACCCTATCAGTCCTCACAACAGCCACTGAGGGAAATCTTTGTCCCACACTCAGGAGCTAAGCAAGAGAACTGTGTTCATTGGGAGACACAGAGCTTCTGACAGAGAACACTGCCTGACAGGGGAGTGGGCGGGAAAGAGGAGCACACCCGGCCAATGGCACGCCAGTAGTCTTGACTGTCAGCCAGCAGGCCAATGGCTGAGGGAGCGCATGCAATCTCGCCACCCCATAGGCCAGAAGCCACTACCATTCGTCAATAATATTTAAGAGAGATGCATGGGATAGAGCAGGTAGAGAAAGAGGTACTTTTCTTCCTTTCTCACAGTACAAGAACTCGTGGGCACGCAATGAAATTGCTGAGCGGTTGGGTTAGAACGGATAAAAGGAAGTACTTCTTCACCCAAAGAGTGATTAACACATGGAATTCACTGCCACAGGAAGTGGTGGCGGCTACAAGCATGGACGGCTTCAAAAGGGAATTAGATAAGCATATGGAGCAGAGGTCCATCAGTGGCTATTAGCCACTAGGTATAGATAGGAACTCTCAGTCTGGGGCAAGTGATGCACTGTATTCTTGGTGCTTGGGGGGGGTCAACAGTGGGAGGGCTTCTAGTGTCCTGGCCCCACTGGTGGACCTCCTGATGGCACCTGGTATTTTTCGCCACTGTGTGACAGAGTGTTGGACTGGATGGGCCTTTGGCTGATCCAACATTGGCCTCTCTTATGTTCTTATGTTCTTAAGACAGGGATTTGACAAAAGGTTTGAGGAGGCACAGAGGTCCCTCAAGCAAGTTAAAAGAGGTTACTGCTCTTAAGGGGAAAGAGAATAATAATCTTACTAAAGAAAGAGGGAGCAGATAGGAAAACCCCTGGTCTATACACATTGGGTTTAAAGCATAATAAAATCTCAAGCCTGTGTGACCATCCAGAAACAAGTTCAAAAGAAGGTATAAGGGACTCTAGTACATTCTGAATCACATTAAAAGCAGTGAAACATGTATAACAGCATCAAGCAAAAATAACTCACTAAACATCTCTAGTGTTGGAAAAAGCAGCTTTTGATGTATATTTGGACCTCTCTTTACCAAACCTACCCAAAGTTCACTTGTAAATATAATTTTCCAGCCCCTGCCTGTTTATTCCCATAAATTTAATTTCTGTTTCAACTTTCAGTGTGCCTAGGTACCTATTTCTGAGGAAGAGTACAGAAAAGGGGTACAGACTCTCCTCAGTCACAGTTCCTTATTTGGGGTATAAGCTGACAATCAGTAATAAGGTGGGACAACAGCATTATAATAAATGTTTATCACATAAGAAGAGTGACAGACTACCTAAAGGCTACCCAGTTATCAGATGGGGAACTGAAAATTCATAGTGAGTTTGGAGGGAAAATCTGAGACCTTATAAGGGGAATTGTTTGACTGGAGTGCCCATCTGGTACAGAAGCCTTATAATCTATTGGCTGCAGAGACTGAGAAACAGATTTTTGCCAGGCAAGCTAATTTGCACCTTCTCTCACCCCCCCCCCGGCTCTGGGACACTCATTGACTTGCCTGCCATCCTGTACTGCCCGCAAATAGTACAGTCCTAAACAGAGTTACACTTTTTACATCCATTGACTTTGATTGACTTAGAACTCTATTTAGGATTGCACTGTTATTTAGGATTGCACATGCTGTATGTTTGTAAGGTCTCTATATTTTGAGTCATTTAGAACTCTTATTTCTATATGTATGTATGTATTTACATATTTATACCCCATTTTTCTCCTCAATGGGAACCCAAAGAGCCTTATAACATTGTTCTCCCTCTTCCATGTTATCCTCACAACAATAAATCTGCAAGGTAGTTTAGGCTGAGAGAGTATGACTAGCCCCTGGTTACTCACTTATAATTTAAGCCAGAAGCAATTAAGAACCTGCTTTAATTTCTACATCTTCATTTTGATAGATCCCATGTATATTGCCATTATGTTAGAAGTCAGTACTGAGACACTTCATCCTTCCCTCCTAGGCCAAAAGTCACCAAACATACAAAATATGATGTCCGGGAGGAGACTGTCTTATATAAACTTCTCCCAGGTATGCCAGTTTTGAATGGGCTGGGAATTTTCTAAATTCAAACATTTGATCTCCCTCCTCCATTTAAAGTGATGCTATCCAGAAACAGATATACCATGTACAATTTCTGTTCATGAGCTTTATCTCCATCAGGAGCTGTCTTTACTTTTCACTGTTCCTTAGTAAAGCAACTCAACAACATCTAAAGCTGTCACATCATGTACGTGTCAAGTGCTACCTTTCCTGGAATACACAGTGTTAATAGAAGCACAGTTACCCTAGGTTGTCTGTGTAATTCTAATCATGACATTTATAATCGAATTATCCAGGAGAAATGTTATTACCGTTAGATTTATCTAATACCACCACTGTATCTGAACAACATAATGCAATCCATCCATCAAAAAAGTAATCATTTACTTCTGTTTCTTTTCATTTTTAAGGACATTTTTCATCAGCTTGGCAAAATGAATTATGAGCCCTATTTCAAACTTCACTTTC
>NW_015168066.1:662754-711681 GCF_001447785.1 Gekko japonicus
AAACTCTTTTATCAGCCTTTCTTCCAGGAATGATCTTTTGTTTGCAGTATTTAAGATAGCAGCTGTTTTAGGCTGAGTAATGAGAAATGCTATATGTCCTTAAAATTATAATTTATTTGGGGGACACACAGTTCTTCTATTAGATGTTAGTCTGAACATTTCATGGTGGAGTGTTATAGGTCTGGTACAAAAGATACATTTTTGTGTCTCTAGAGTGTAATATTAGGCATAGATTAATACAAATTGGTGTCAATGCAAAAGCAGATGCAGATTTTAAAAATGGTAACCTACAGAGGAATTATCCCTATGAATATATAAGTATGTCTTTGTTTATTGCTTTTTGTTTTCTTATGTTGTCATGAGCCTTCTTGTTCTATTTTTGTTGCTGGCATTCACAACTCATTAGGTCTTTATGCCATTTTGTACTATATGCCATTTATACAAAATAGATACAAAAAATAACATTGAAAAATATGTTCATTTTAACAAGAAACATTGAGCAGAGTAAAATGGCACAAGAATAAAAAGTCATGGTTCTGTTCGAACAAGGGAGAGGTTAAATCAAAAAGCAGATTTTTAAATCTAAAGTAGCAATGAGAAATTAGATATCATCCCTAGTTAGCAACTGAAACAGTAGAGCTGGTGGTTGTGTATCTTCCCTGCTATCATCTCACCCCAACAGTCCCTTCTAACTCCCGGATATTCCCCAGGGCTGTAGGATTTATGTGGAGTAATAACCATTAAGGGAGCTGCGGTGGCTCAAGTGGTTAAGATGCTGAACTGCAGGCTGTGGAAGGTCAGTAGTTCAGCAGTTCAAGACCCGAGTTGCCGCATGACGGAGTGAGCTCCCGTCTCTAGTTCCAGCTCCTGCCAACCTAGCAGTTTGAAAGCAAAAAATTGCAAGTAGATAAATAGGTACCACTTCGGTGGGAAGGTAACAGCGTTCTGTGCGCCTTGGTGTTTAGTCATGCCGGCCACATGACCAGGGAAACGACTTCGGACACCGCTGTCTCTTCGGCTTTGAAACGGAGATGAGCACCGCAACCCTAGAGTCGGGTTATGGTTTATACTCATAAAAATTATGAGTTTATACTCATAATTATGGTTTATACTCATAAAGTTCCATGCACCAGACTGTGGGCACCATGTTGCTATGGTGATTCGAAGGGGTTGGTCTCTAAAGGTGATGCTGGGGTACTCCTGTTGGCCTGTGGGGTTCTGCAAGGTTATGCTATTAAGTGTCTATGTGAAAGTGCTGGGAGAAGTCACCAGAAGATTTGGGTTGTGATGGCACGCATTTGCAAATGATACTCAACTCTTCCCTTCCCACCCAATTCCAAAGATGCTGCTGATGTTTTCAACCAGAGCTTGGAGTCCATAATGGGCTGGATGAAGATGAACAAGCTGAACCTTAACCCTGACAAGATAAAGGTTCTTTGGGTAGTAGAAAGGCAGATCAGGGACTTCAGAGATTTCTCCTGTCTTGGATGGGGATATACTTCCCTTGAAAATCCAGGTTCACAGCTTGGGAGTGCTACTCAACACAGTGGTCACCTTAGAAAACCAGGTGGCTGTGGTGGTTCAGAATGCTTTTACTCAGCTGGTGCATCAGCTGTGTTTGTTCCTGGTTCAGCCAGATCCAGCCACAAGATCCATGCTTTAGTTACATCTAGACTGGACTATTGTAATGCCCTCTACTTGGGTCTGCCCTTGAGAAGTGTTTTAAGTAAATGAATAAATCATTAAAGGAACTAGAACAGTTACACAAGGGACATCCCACCCTTTGTGGAACCCCACAAAATTTCTGACATAATATTGAAAACACATTGTTTTCCGGGTTACTTATGCATGATAAAGGTATTTGTTTTCCGGGTTACTTATGCATGATAAAGGTAACAATAATATGTTAAAGTCTGTGCTGAATTTGGGGATAACTTGGACTAATAGAACCAGGCAGATCAGGTGGTAGAGTCCGGGAAGAAACCAACAATCATTGCTTGTTATAATATAGCGATTTTCCTGTATCAGAAACAAAACCTCATTGTTCAAATGTCATATCACAAATTAAAAACCACAGCTATGATCCTGATATACATAATTTTATTTATTTATTTAAACATTTATATTCTGCCTTTCCCAGTGGTTCAAGGTGGCTTACAATAATCACAGATTTAAGTGAATCATCAAGAATTAGTTTGTGCTTCCCACTTAAGGCATGCATAGGAGGGGCTTTACTATGGATTCAATCCAGACTAAGTTTTCCTCTTACAGAAGGCACTTCCTGTCACTAGAATACAACTTCCCTACCTCCCACTGCATCCCATTGGTCTTCCTGAAATGCTGCTGTTTGGGGACAAGAGACCCTTAGGAACAGCATGACAGGCAAATTGGGGGTCTGCATCAGGAAAGTAGAATTGGTGGAAATTATCCTTATCCTTCTATTTTTTATCATTCAGTCTGGATCCAACCCTTGTTTTTAGTGCTAAGGTTGTAGTGACTTTATTTATTAATGTTCTCCATTAATAAGTGTTCTCTGTCAGTAGGAAACAGTAAATACCTATTCTTAAAGCTAACTGAGTCTCCTGCTGTATACTAAGCAAGACTGAAAGGGAGAAATGGAAGCAAGATGGGTAAATTCATTTCCATCTACCATGTCTCAGAGGATACTATATGTGTGTATGAGGGAGCTATGTCAATGAATGTGGAAAGGATGTAGCAGAGGTGTACAAAGGGTGTACAAAGAAAACCATGTTCATAACAATAAAGAAAAGAACACAGGCCAATAGCTACAGTGGGGCCTCATGGGACCCAGGTCACCAACTTTCTGCCAAGGCCCCAACTTCCAATTTTTAATTGTGTTTGCCACTGCCACTGTCACCGGCAGCAAGCCTCGCATCACCTACTCTCTCACTGGCCACTCTCTCTCGCTCTTGGCAAGGCAGCCACAAGCCCCATGCTGCCACTGCCGGCAAGCCTTGTGGTGCCCTTTCACTCCATGCTCCCTCCCTCCCTCCCCTAACAAAATACCTGGCCTTTGGACTAGCGTGCCATGGTGCCAGCCCTTTCCTTTCTTCCTTCCTTCCTTCCTTCCTTCCTTGGTGGGGGAAGGGGGAAAGGAGCCTGAGATGTATGGCACTATTGTACAGCACTTCCTTCTCTCTCCTTCCCCCTGGATAAGTACCTGGCCTTCGGGCTGGCGTGCCATGGCACAAATTCTCCCAACTCTCTCCCCTGCCCTTCTCTCCGCTGCTAGCAGGGAAGCTGTGGGGAGGGACATAAGTTTGTATTCCTGTATGTTTATTTAAATTGCCTGAATGTATGCCTGAAAGGACATAAGTTTGTATTTTCTAATCTGGACCGACAATGCTAAGTGTCACACCTAATGTATCAACTGGGGTTTCATCAAAATACCAAAATGTACTACTTACTGTAGCAACTAGAGAAACAGTGGCCAGAAGCAAGGACCCAAGACTCATTAGGGGTTCCGTTCACAGGCTTGCAGGGGTGGGAAGGAAGATGATGCTGTGGTTGCTAGTGCCATTGCCAGTGGCATGGCTGAGCAATGGCCAGGGAGGCCTCTGTGGCTGTGCATGCTCCGCATTGCCTCTCCTCCAAGCCTGGCATGTGGCCAGGGGGTAGACTTTAGCCAGTGGACCTTGAGGAGTGAGTTTTCCCTCAGGTCTACCTGCTGGAGTTAAGAACCCTGCTGTGTCACTTGGCCATTTGGCCTTTTGGCTTCACATACCCAACTGTCCCATTACCACATATTTGTTCATGTTGCTGTTCATTGCCACAACTGTTTTGATGGTGTCAGCATTGGGTCGGATACATTTTTGTGGAAACATGGCCTGCATGCTCATTTGGGGGTGAGGGTTTGCAGGGGACATGCCCAGCTCAGGGGCTGTCAAGGTCCCCTCACTTTCAACTGGCATAGGAAACCACATAGGGGCCTGAATGCATGTGGTGTCCTGTATACTGACATCCCATGGTATCCCCTAACAGGTGGAATGGGGATTGGTTTGCTCATTGGCTGGTAGGCTGGCCGGCTGATGCCTGGATTTGTTGTTCCATGCTTTGCCAAACCTCTGTGAGTCTTAACCAATAAAGCTGTGGACAGTTCTAATCCAATAAAGTCTCAGTCATTTCCTTGCATGATAGGTAAGTTTGCCTTACCATCTTTCTGTCCCCTTTGGTGCTGGGCCCACTAGCTCTGCTTCTTTGAAGTGGCTATACAGTTTCATGCTGCTGCAGACCTTTTCTGCAGAACAAGAGTGTATTGGAAAAATTCCTTTTTTAAATTGAAACTAACATATATTTCACTGTTGAACTTCAATGGCATGCCTCAATGGAAGACACTAAAAATATGGTGGCATATAATGATGTATATTACTAACTTTTTCATAAATATGTGACAGCCTGCTGGGTATCTAGCCCAAATAAGTGGTATTTAATATGGACAGGCAGTATATTAGAGGGAAAATTGGAAGTATTTAAATCCTGCAGAAGTGTGGCATTTTTAAATGGGCCAAAAATTTGAAGGAGAAAATAAATCAAACTCCTCAAAAATATTTAGAGTCACCTTGAAGTTGAAAGTTGCAAAGTCTTTCACCTTTTTTATTTAAGTACTTTTGTTCTGCTTTTCTCCCCAGTGGGGACCCAGAGTGAATTAGGGAATACTATTTAAATAAACATACAGGGGGAAAAAAGAGTATGGCAAACCACATCCTGGGATGGTTTTGGATCCACTGGGTCAGCTCACTCGAGACTGCAGCTCACTGAAAGCCATGGCCCGAGAGCCTCAGACCACATCCTGTCTGTAACAGAAGGGGAAACAAATCTTATTCAGCAGGCAACCATGTTCTGAAGAATTTACCTCCCCTCCTGGGCCCTGTTTCTGTTCAAAAATAGTAAGTACCTGGAGGTCTTGGGAAAGACACAGGCACAATGAAATCAACATCATGTCTACTGTTTATGTTGGGAGGGGAGCTAATAAAAGCAGTGTAAACAATCTTGGGAGCAAACTCTAAAACAACCAACCGAACGAACAAACAAACAGGATACAATTTAAAAAGTGGAAAACTAAAAAGAGGAGATAAAACTTGGGTTTGGGGAGGGGGAGAGGCCTTAGCCAAAGTTTACTCTCCAAAGCAGTCATTTTTTTTTCTCTCCAGGAGATAGATCTCTGTCATCTGAAGTTCAGTTGTAATGATGGCAGATCTCCAGGTTTGACCTGGAGGTTGTCAACCCTAGCAGGATGTATGCAAGAAAGGCCTCAAATGGGAAGAAATTTATTTTAATAGGAAGATGTTAATGCAGGATGGGGGTCCATGAAGAATTCCTCCCAGAGTGCAACAGGGCAACACTGCTGAGCTCAGGAGCTAAATGCAGAGCTGTCCACTTTGGAGTGATGTGAACAGGAAAATGCTCATCCAGTCCTAAAACAGAGAGGTAGTACATAAGAAGGTGATAGAAATTCAGTACAATTTAACTAATAGGAAGTTTAAATTTAATGTCACAATGCAATCATTTGGTTTGCAGGGGGGGAATAAAACGGGCAGAAGAATGCAAAATAGAAACAAGAGGATGAAAGTGGGAATTTAATTTAATATAATATGATGGTTTCATGTAACTTCCAAGGAAACACACTGTCGTGCACAAAGTAGGGAAACTGCATGCAACAACTGAGGATAGCTAGAAAGAACAGGCAGCATCTTCACAACATACCATCACACAATCTACTGGAGAACAGTTACCATCCCTCCAACCCATCAGTGAACAAGATACTTACCACCACATACCATCAAAACAATGCTACAAAAAAAGAGAAACTCCACATTGTCGTAATGCCACACTGGATCTCTACATAGAATGCTTTTGCCTAAGGGTCCAAACTGATGTGATCCACAAGCAACATCACATACAACAGAATCTCAACCATGCTGAAAGGGAGGCCATAGACAGTCTCAGTAACAATTCAGATATTATGATTAAAGAGGCAAAGGTAGAGCCGTTGTCATCTTGAATAGATCAGACTACATGGGGGTATCTGGATACATGGACTCTGTTGTACGACCCCTATACCATCAACACTCCTAGTTATGTTTGTGACACCACAGACTTTCTGAGGAAAATACAATCTTTGAACAACCTTCCAGAGAATACTATTTTAGCCACCATGGATGTGGAATCTCTGTATACCGACATCCCAGACAAAAATGGATTACAAGCCATAAGGAATATGATTTCTGACAACAGCACAGCTGACTTGGTCACTAAAATGTTCAATTTTGTCTCACCCATAACCACTTCAGATTTGCTGACAACTTGTTCCTCCAGATCAATGGTACAGCCATGGGTACCCACATGGCCCCACAGTATGCTAACATCTCTATGGCTGACTTGGAGCAACACTTCCTAAACTCCCACCAACTCCCACCTCTTTTATACCTGCGTTACACTGATGACATTTTTATTGTCAGGACACATGGTAAAGAAGCCCTAGACATATTCCACCAGGCATTCAATAACTTTCACCCCACCATCAACCTGGCAATGAACCAATCTACACAAGAAATACATTTTCTGGACAGTACTGTAAAAAATACATAATGGATGCATAGACACCACCTCATACCGGAAACTTACTGACTGACAAATATACCTACATGTCTCCAGCTATCATCCTAAACATACCAAATGATCCATTGTATACAACCGGGCTCTACACTACAGCAGCATCTGCTCCAATCCTACAGATAGAGATTCTCACCTGGGGGAACTACAACAAACTGTTTTGGAACTAAAGTATCCACCTGATGTTGTCAGGAAACAGATTAGCGCAGCCAGAATGGTACCCAGAGAAAATCTGTTGCAAGACAGTAACAGAACACCACTACTGGTCACATACAGCTCTCAACCCATAACAGTTCAATGCATCATCAGTGACTTACAGTTGCTACTGGATAATGACAGTACTCTTTCACAAGTACTGGGGGACAAACCTTTTCCTGTGCACGGACAGGCTCAAACAATTGGTTTCCTGGCTCAAACAACTCCTCACCCACAATAATGCAGTATGTCATTTGAACATAGACACTGGTTCAAGTGCTTGCAATAAACCCAGATGCCATCTTTGCCGCCACATACACCCAGACAACACAATCACTGGACCTAACAACTTCAACTACACCATCTCAGGTTTATTCACATGCTCATCTTCTAAGATTGTATATGCCATTAAATGCCAGCAATGTCCTTTGGTTCTCTACATGGATCAAACAAGTCAAACCCTGCGCCAAAAAATAAATGGACACAAATCTGACATCAATAACCACAAAACTGAGAAACCTGTAGGATAACACTTCAACCTTCCAGGACATTCAATGGGTGACCTCAAAGTAGCTGTTTTATTGCAAGAGGAACTTCAGGAAGAGACTGGAAAGGGAAACTACTGAATTACAACTTATAACACTCAGAACAAACACACACACTGAACAGGGATATTGGTTTCTTATAACACTCAGAACAAACACACACACTGAACAGGGATATTGGTTTCTTATTTCACTACATATGCTAAACTCATTCAGTCCTTATATCTGTATTCTCACCAAGAACAGCTATACATTATTTAGTGTATTTCTTATTTGGAATAGTAGATTGGAATAGTGATTGTAATGTTATGCTAAGATTATTAGAATGAAGGCTTGTTTTGATGCTGCAGAGAAAATTTGCAGAAGGTGGGGGTGGGCTTAACACTCAATACTTATTGCAATCAAAATCCTAGTGCTTGCGTTACTCCTGGAACTTGCATGACTTTGTGCTGACAAATAGGTTTCTTGGAGTTAAGGCTGTTTTCCCTCCCACAATCTTTAGTAGTTTTCCCTCCCACAATAGGTAACCGACTCCTTGAGACAAACATTTCTTGTTTTGTGCCTTGTTGACTTGATGATCAGAGATATTAGGAGGTAAATAGTGGATAGATGACTTAGATGATTTTGTTTCCTTGGTGTAGTGTATAGTGCTCTTTCCTAATTGGGCTGGTCTGTATGGTACTCTTAGATTACTAGAATATTTATCAATAAGTGATTAGCTGACTAACAATGAACTCCAACACTAGGAGACCTTCCATGTCTTCATCAGGGCAGTCTGCCACAGTGCAAGTAAACCGAAAAGAATTAAACACCCTAATTCAGGAAGCAGATGCGGCTGCAGTGAATCAGGCTGTAGAAGCAGCTGTAGCCTCAGCTCTTCCTACCGCATTAAAACAAGCTCTAGGAGTTGTTTTACATCTGCGGTAGAAAAGGCACTTGAGCCTTTCAATCAAAGATCGAAAATATTTCACAGAAATTTGAAATGCAGACTGAAGAACTAAAAAAGCTTATGATAGAAAATAGACAAGATTTGGATATCCTAATAAATACAGTAAGTTCCTCTGAAAATAAAATAGAAGAGGTGGATCAAAGGATTCAATCTTTAGAAGACACTGTATCAAGATTAGAACTGGAGAAAGCCTCCTATATATTAAGGTTTCAAAATATAGTAGAGGAAGAGGAGGAAAACCTGAAACAAGAGTTGGCTAACCTGATAACTGAGTTTATCGAGGCTGAAGATAGAATTGAAGTTAGCAAAGACATTGACTCAACTTTCCGTATGAATTCTACCTTTGCAAAAAAGAAATAATCTACCCAGAGAGGTTCACGTTAAATTTATAAGAAAACAATTATGGGAACAGATATTAAAAATGGCACAAACCAAACCTTTATTTTTTAAAAAATATATATATACTTTTTACATAACACAATAAATATAACCAGGAAAAACAGGGAGGTGTAGATTACAACAAGATAAGAGTTAGAACCATTGGAAGAGTACATTTTACAATCCCAGCTATTAACTTTATTTACTGTGTTAACTGTATGTTTATTCATTACTCTGTGGTTACTTTGGTTGACCAAATGAGGCTTAGTGCACCATGTTTAGGGCTAGTGTGATAGAGACCGAACATTTATGTTACGCTAATTGGAGGATTGGGATTGGTGACAATTTACAGGAACAACCAACTGTGATAACTGGGGCTTGAGGGAAGGATTTCCTGCTCTGTCATATATTTTATAACTGGTGCCCATAGCCTTGTGAACTTCACGTGTGGTGTGGCGTTTGGCGGTTGAGACCCTCGGCTTAAATCTGCTATTTTAGCCATGACAAACTGTTCCCAGAGCTTGTCATGCCATACCATAAGCATTGGGTGTGGGTGGGAG
This sequence comes from Gekko japonicus, assembly GCF_001447785.1. NCBI lineage: Eukaryota > Metazoa > Chordata > Lepidosauria > Squamata > Gekkonidae > Gekko > Gekko japonicus. The sequence continues at coordinate 672,015 of NW_015168066.1, forward strand.
ATTTCCAAAAGTCGGCTGTTGTTAACTTGGCTGTTGCAAGTAATACTGACGTAAGGACCCTCGCTTCGACCTTGATGGAGTCGTCCCATTTGTTTAATAACATGATTTCTGGTGTACAAGAGATTCTTTGCGAGGTGATCTCATTAATACTAAGCTGTACCTTGTTCCAGAAATGCTGTATCTCCGGGCAACTCCACCAGCAGTGGAGGTAAACCTTTAATTTATAAAGATAAGGAGATCAGAATTCTGAAAGATATCCCTCAGAGAATCAGGGAAAGAAGGAAAAGCTACTCTAGACTAGTCACTGCGCTTAAGGGAAAAGGTACTGCATTTAGATGGCTATTTCCAGATGGTGTCTCATTTGTGTATAAGGCTAGACATTATAATATAAACACATCAGGGAAATTAGTGGATTTTATTCAGAAACATGGTGATGACTTCAATATTCAGGAGTCAGACGAGTCTGGAAGTGAATTGGAGGGAGAAAAACAAGAGGGGGAAGCTGGAAAAGAAACTTCTACTTATTATAAAAATAAGAAAAAATGGGGAAAAGGCAAGACTATTCCCTTTCAGGTGTGAACTAGACATCAGATGAGGTCTGAAACTATCCAGGATGATCAGATCTAGTTCAGCACTAAAATTAATTTCTATTAATATCAATGGCTTAAACAGCCCTCAGAAGAGGAAAAGGACTTTTTTACAAATCAAAAAACTGAATGGTCATATATTGTGTCTTCAAGAAACATGTTAAGCTGTCTCAAAGTATTTAGAAAATAAGAAACTGGGTATAGCATTTATTTCTGCGGATAAAAATGAGGGGGGGGGAAAGGTCTGGTAACTTATATTAAAGAATTTTTACATCCGGAATTGATTTTTGATTCCAGTGATGGCAGGATCTTGATAGTTAAAATTCAAAGAGGTGCTAAAACGATGTTAATTGTTAATATCTATGCGCTGAATCAAAGTCAGGGAAATTTTTTCCACCAACTAGGGAATATTCTAACACAACAGATTGTGGATGAAGTTTGTATACTAGGAGATTTTAACTCTGTATTCGACAAAACATTGGATAGAAAACAAAAACAAAAACAAATTAAACAAGGATTTGAACTACCACTATCGTTCTTGATGCTGGCTGATGAGTTGAACTTACTGGATGCATGGAGAACAAAAAAATTCTGAGAAGCGAGACTATACCTTTTTCCCGTGTCATCATAAGTCCTGGTCAAGAATTGACATGATATGGACATCCACTTCTATTCTTAGTGACTTTGGGGAGGTGGATATTCTTCCCCTGACTTTTGCTGACCACTGCCCGGTGACCTTAACACTTTTTGAGTCTCCTAAGAGACTGCATTGGAAATTGAATAGTACGCTATTAAAAGATAAATCCTTTTTAGAAAAAAACAAAAAAGAACTGAAGGAATTTTTTCAGATCAATATGCCATCGGGAGTGGTAATAGATATAATCTGGTACACCTTCAAAGCCTTTGCCTGAGGGATATTCATTCGGCAAAGCATTATTAAAAAGAAACTGGAAAATTAGAAAACATCTCTGCTTAAAAACCAGATCTGGGACTGTGAAGATCGAGCAAAAAAGGCCACTTCGCCAGACAAGCTAAAAGCAAAAATACAGAAGTTGCAACACGATCTAAATTGTCTACTTAATCAATGAATTGCTTAAAAAGTTCTTTATACACAACAGAATTTTTTTGAAAATGCAAATAAGCCTACTTGTTGGCTTGCATACAGATTAAGACAGGAAAATAGCAAGAGAAGTGTTAAAATTCTGAGAAATGAGGAGAGACAAGAATGCAGTACTGTAAGTGATATGAAAAAGATTGTGAGGCAATTTTATGCAAAACTATACTGCGGGCAGGCTTCAGACATTGGTGCAATTCAAAACTATCTTATTGATAATCTGAATATAAAAAGACTGACTGAGACTCAAAAAAGGTATTGAATGAAGCGGTCATGGTTTGTGAAATTTCTGAACCCATCAGGAAACAAAAGAAGAACAAAACTCTGGGGCCAGATGGCCTACCCGCTGAATTTTATACGGCTTTTGAGGAGGAGATCACTCTACCATTCAAGCGGATGATATTAGATATTCCAAAGAAGAAAAAACTTCCTGAATCCTGGAAAGTTGCTTTAATTTCTTTGTTTCATAAGAAAAACTCTGATGCTAAAGAAATTAAAAATTATCGCCCAATTTCATTACTCAATGTTGATTATAAGATCTTTACCTCTATCTTAGCTATGCATTTATGAAGCGTTCTTTCCGAGCTGATACACAGAGACCAAGCGGGTCATCATTTGAGAACAGTTATAAATATCTTAGAGTTCGGTGAGGCGAATCCAGGTGAACAATTGGCATTAGTGTTTATAGATGTGGAGAAGGCATTTGATAACATCGCCTGGGAATTCATTATTGAAAACTTGAAGGTGGCACAATGCAGAGAAACCTTTATTAATATGATAGAAGCTATTTATATTGAGCAATCGGCTAGAGTGCTATTAAACAGCGACATGACTGCGGAAATAAACAGTTTTAAGGGCACACGCCAAGGCTGCCCACTGTCGCCATTACTGTTCATATTTACCTTAGAAGTATTACTGGAATCCATTAGAAATGATAAACTAATATTAGGACTAAAGATTAAAGGTGAGGAGTATAAAATCCAAGCTTACGTGGATGACTTGGCTATTATACTTACAGATCCTGCTTGTTCCATGGTTAGGTTAATGAGTTATTTACAACAGTTTAGTCAGCTTGCAGGTTTTAGGGTTAATATTAACAAAACTCATCTAATGACTAAAAATTGCACAGCGCAACAAACTCAGGAACTAAAAAAAATAACTGGATTTGTGGTTCAAAAGAAAACAAAATATCTGGGCATTAATATTACAAACAAAATAAGCTCTTTATTCCAAGATAACTATGAAAAAATCTTAGTTCAGATCAAACAGGACTTAGAATGGTGGGGGAAGCTCCAACTTTCTCTGACGGGACGAAATCAGCTTTTATTTGGGTGCAGCTATCTAGCTTTCAAGCAAAGGAAACCTTTACCTTTTATTTTGGTAAATACCTGAAAAATACTGATAAGGTATTTTTCGGGTATTTATTCAGCTCCATATATACCAACCGCACACCTCTACACTGCACTTAGGATACTGTTAGTTATCTCCCCCTCCCCCCTACCTTTGGAATTGCCTCTACATTAAAGATCCTGTTCTGTACAGTTAAGTGTAGTGCAGTTGCTGGAACCCAGCTGGGAAGAGGTTGCCAGTCCCAAAGGATCTTCAGCACTTGCCTCAAGTCTGAGTTGTACAGCCGTGCTACTGGTTTAAGCAAGTATCACATTTTTATTCTACCCTTCCTCCAAGTAAATCTGGGAACATATATGATTCCCTACCACTACCTTTTTATCCTCACAACATCTCTGTGAGATAGTTTAGACTGAGAAGGAGCAACTGACCCATGGCTGAACAGGGATTCAACTGTGGCCTCCACAATCGCTTAAAATAGCATAGTGGCTCTCCATAACGAAAGGGACATGTGTCCCCTCCATATGGAAGAGGTTATCAAGAAGGGGAAAATAATAGTGACTGGAACTATCCAGAAGGACAGTGGTTAAAGCAAAGGCTTTATGTAGAAAATTAAAGGGAGGCCTGAGGACTTCTGGTCTATGGCTCAGTGATGGCGGACGCTTTCCCCTGAAGCTGGAGAGGCAATCCGCGCTCCAGGGGTGTTGGAGGAGTGCCACCCCAAGTGGCATCCCCAGGTGAGCCTTAGTTAAAGGCGCCGAGCCGGGGGCGCTGGGGGGGCGACCTCTTCGATGGCCAAAAGCCAGAGAATTGAGGCGCTCCTTTTTGCCCCAATCGGTCCACCCCCTGCGAGGCTCAGTTTTTACCGAGCATAGCTGAGGCCAGCCGGGACAAGCAAGAAGGTCACCGAATGGGCGAGACTACGAGGAGTCTGTGAGCAGACCGTCAATGAAACGGAGAGAAAACGGAGCGAAAAAGTTTTAAAAGTGAGTTCCCCCCCCCCAGCAGAAGCGGTGTCGGGAAAGAGTCCCAGACGTAAACAATCTGAACGGAGATAAAGAAAGAGAGGGGGGAGAGGAGAGAAGCAAAGCGTAAAAATGTGCCAAAAACTTAGCTGTTTTGCGGATAAATCTGCATCTTTTGAAGAAGGGCGAAAGGGTCCTCTTTAGTATAAACAAAGCTAAAAATGGCCGGCGCGCGAGGAAAAACAGTGAGACAAATTGGGAGGGGTGGACAATGTCCGAGGATTGAAGAAGGAGACGTGTTCTCCACGCTATCGGAGCTGCTCCGGCCCATAAACGAACGTCTCAATGGTATTAACCAACAGATGACTGCTTCTAATCAGAGTTTGGCAAAACAACAACAACAAATTGCCGAGCTGGTCAAGAAGTCAATTCAAACAGATGAAAAACTTAAAGAGGCAATGCATGACACCAAAAAGGTGAAAAAGAAGTTTGGTCTGTTAGAGCAACGACAAGATCTGCAGGAAAGGAAGCTGTTGAATCTACAAATGGACAAAGCTAACAAAGTTCTCAGATTTCAGGGGGTGGTGGAGACGGCAGGAGAAAACTTGAAGAAGGTGATGGCAGAGTTAATCGCTTCAGCGCTCGGCAACTCATCGGCAGAAGTGGAAACAGAGATCGAAGTGGTTTATCGATCCTACTCTAAATACATTAAGCAAAACAACTTGCCGGGTGAGATTGTTGTCAAGTTTCTCTGAAGGCAGATGAGAGATGACATTCTCAAAGCGACAGCAGCCAACCCTCTGCAGCTGGGAGCAACAACTATCAGGGTCCTAAAAGACACCCCATTTGAGATTCAACAGAAACAAAAAGCCTACAAAGACCTTATCTCAACTCTCCAGATCAACCAGATTCCGTACTCCTGGATCTACCCGGAAGGTGTTGTGTTTAAATATAAAGATAAAAGGGAGAAAATTGACTCGGTTTTTAAAGCAGAAGAATGGTTGAAGCAGTTTCTTGGATCGAAGCAGGAAGAACAACCAGGCGGAGGGGGCCAAGCAGACACCCTGGAAGAGACGGATGGAGACCCAGGAGGAGCAGAAGGCTAGAGATGCATACAACTTGCGGCTAAGAGGGCCTAAATAGCTCTTTGGAAGTCAAAGACCCGCAGCTGAAGGAGAAGATGAAAGAGACTTTGTGCACATTGAAGAAAGAAAATAGACAATTACTAAAACGGACTCACTAACTCTTGAACTCTGACTTAAACGGAAAGTTATTATTTTTATGACTAATCAAATACTAAAGACCTTCCTTTCTTCGGTTTTTAGTCATAGTGTGGGGTTTTTTACTTTCTGTCTTATTCCCTGGGTTTTTTTATTTTTTTCCCTTTCCCTTTTCTATTTTCTGTAGTTTTGTAGGTGTAACAAAAGAAATAAAGCTACCCTGTCTTCAGGGGATTAAAAAAGAAGAAAAAAGGGAAAAAAAAATTAAAGGGAGGCCTGGTTATAGGCCACCCAAGCTGTATCTCTCTAGCACATTTTAATTTTATCATTTCTCCAAGGAGAAAGCTTGCATACTGTTCTATGTCATTTTCGTTGATCTGCAAATTCCTGGCAGGGCCTTTTAGTGCTTGCCAGTCAAGTAATAAGAGTTCACTGGTTCCATGCCCTTCTTCACAGGGCTTGCCTGACACTGTCCAACAACAAAGTCTCTACCTGGAACTTCAGTCCACTGCAGGAATCCCCACTTGGTTTCCTTTCCCCAGCTTTTCACCAGCCTATTTCTCCTTGTTGGCCTGTTCCTCCTGCCAGCCTGCTCCTGCCTGACTTAGGCCCAACAACCTTCCTTCCCTTCCTCCTCTCTGGAAAAGGGAAGAGCAGCCACTCCAGAGCCAGGGCTGCTGGAAGATGTAGTCCCTCTGAAATTCCTTGACAATATCATGTGAGTAGCATTCTTGGTTTTGGATTTTGAGGCTGTAAACAACTTCTTCCTCCCAGGAGCCCAGAATATCATACCTGGTTCTCCCTGGTTCAGTTTATTCTCACTACGATCCAGCAGCCCAAGTGAAACTGAGAGAGATGACTAGCTCTAGGTCACTGAATTGGAATTTATATGATCCCAGGTCTCCTTAGCCCAACCACTACACCACAATGGGCCTCAACTAAGAGGCTGATCTGAGTGGATAGTGAACTGTCCTCTGCCAAAGAGAGACCCAGGACTAAGGATGAACTAGTGATTTTCTACATACATTCCTCGTTTTGTCATTTGAATGGAAGCAGAAATACCATGAGGGCACAGAAGAACAAATTAAAAAGGTAGTCCTGCTGACTCTGTACTGTGACTGTCTTGTAGGTCTACAATAATGGGTGAGCTCAATTCTGTGAAGGCCAGTGGCATGCCTGAGGTCCATGCATTAATTTTATTAAAAGTAACTGCTAAACAGTTGGTCATCCTGGTTTTTCTCCTTAAAGATGCTACAGAGGTCAGGCCTGCATAGATTTGCTATTAGGTGCCATTTTTTCATACAAAATGGACAGTAAAGAAGTACTAGCTCAGCATATCTGTGGACATTCATACATAAATATGTTTTATTATGGTTGACAGCAACTGAAAGCCCAAGCAGAACACTATCTCTGTAACACTTTCAAATTATCATTTCCAAAGATTGCTATACAGAGGAGAGAAGCTTGCTAATCACCTCCTTTTTGAAAACAATGAGCATGATCCATCAAGGAAATGATTCCTGTGCAATTCTCATTGTTTCATTGTGGGGTTTTCATGGAAGAGAAGCAGCCCACTTTTTTTGTTTGCAGCTCACATGATTCCACATAAGACACCTGTCTTTCAGTTTAAAATGTGGGCACTTCCATTATTAAAGGGATCTGGTTAATAATTCATGTTGAAATCACCTTGGAAGGTATCATAAAAAGAGAATGAGCACCATCAAGTATTTCCTTAATGAAAAAGTGCAAAGCTTTAGTCTTCTCAATAAAAGTATTAGTCCTGTTTAACCACACAGAGATTCTTAGGAAAGAAACAAATAATGCCGCTCCCCCAGTTAAATACATGCTTGCTTGCTTTGACAGTAAATGATATTGAGTAGATAAGCTTGGGTATTTGTGGGCCACATGCAACCTCAGCAGGAGTTTGCAGCACCTCTATAAAGGAACAGGACTGAGAGTGCTTCTTCTGCATAACTTGTTGCCTGCTAGGGATGTGCATTTCCCCCCATTTTTGTTTTGTTTCATTATTGCTGAATTAACTATTTATTTCTTTGGTCTTTGTATTAAAATTTGGAAGCTCCAAGGTTACAGTCACTCAGTTAGGGGTGCCAACTCTGGCTTTGAAATACCTGGAGATTTGGGGAGGGCAGAGTTTGGGGTGGGCTTGAGTTCACCAGCAATGTAATATCTTAGTATCAGGAACAGCCATTTCCTCCAGTGTATCTCTGAAGTTTGGAGATCAGACGAAATTCTGGGAGAACTTCCCGTCTGACCTTGAGGAGAAGGCGCTGTTGTTGACTTAGTGCCAGACAGAATAACCCTAATATGATTTGGATGCCTGATTTTTGTGAGAAGAAGTGGGGAATCTACATATTTCTGTATATATCGACACTGTTCTTCCATTTACAAGGAGTTCCCATTACACATGTGGCGTTTCTCAGAAAAACCTGAAAGCCACAACCCCATAGTTTCCAATGTCTGAATGAAACTCTGATCACAGTCAATCCCAATGATTAAGAACATTTTTTGGGGGAAATGGCTAACAACAACAACAACAAAACATTGGCCCCAGTCACACTGAGAATTTGCCTCGTGAAAAGCACGAATGTCGGGCGGATTTTTGGGGCGCGATCACACCGCAACATCTGGGAAGTGTAGTGCACCCGTGGCCAATCTGTGGCATCCCGCCAAAGATGCGGAGTTAAAAAGTACCAAGGAAAGTGCACTAGTATCTGGAAAATGCGCAGCACAGGTGGCCATCTGATCATGGGAGCACTAGTATCCCGTGGCATCCGGCACCCGTCCATGTCCCATTGCAAACCGGATGTTTTTCGTAAGTGCATGCAAACAAACACAAAACTGAAAGTAGTGCTGCTCCGCGGAACTGCGCATGTGCATGCCCAGCTGCAGCATCGCCATGTGATCGCCAGCTAACAGCCTAAGCACAGAGACTTGGCGGACTGTGTGATCAGGCTACTGCACTTTATTTTGCTCCGGGGCGAACAGCCACACCTCCCCCCGCGTTATCTGGCCCGTGTGACCGGGGCCATTGTTCCTTTATGCTGTGATAATGAGATAATAAGATCACTTTAAGCAACCCTAATTTGGCTGATTGCCATCAATTTTGGAGTAAATCCTTTTTTTTTTTTTTTTTTGGTAATAGGAAGTAGAACTACTTTCAGTTAGTTCACATAGAACTGTGTAACCAATATATGTTACAGAGCCAGATTTCGGAGTTCCACCCCAGCTTACCAAATCATACATTGCTCCATGAGAGACTACAAATAGCATGAGTTAGTTTCCTCCATAACCATCTGTTCCATTAAGCCAAGGCGGCCATGAACTGTTGATAGTCGACATATATGTTATGGGGAACCAGTGTGATATAGTGGTCAGATTTCTGAACTGTTGCCGGGGGGGGGGGCTAAGTTCAGGTCTCCACGACAAACCTTTGAGGAATGGCAGGACAAAAATATGATAGATATATACATTTCACCCTCATTGTCCTTTACAGCTGTTTCAGCTTATGTTAAAGCACAAATTCAGCTCACTGTTTCTGCCACCATCGTCCACTAGATCAAATAAAGACCATTTGATAGAAGCCAGCAGGCCATTGCTATGGAAGAGCCATGGCTCAGTGGTACAACAGATGTTTTGTATGCAGAAGGTCCCAGGTTCAATCCCCAGCATCTCTAGTTAAAAGGATCAGGTAGCAGGTGATATGAAAGACCTCTACCTGAGACCCTGGAGAACTGATAGACAATAGTGACCTTGAAAGACCAATGGCCTGACTCACTATAAGCCTGCTTCATGTGTTTTGTGTGCTTAGGCAGCCAGAATCTTTGAAATCAAAAGCTGACCACAGTAGGTTGTGCTAGTTTGAAATAAAGAGAAATGGAGACCAGGGTATAGATTTTTCTATGTGTCTAGAGAAGAACTAAATTTAAACTTATTATGAGTCTGGCCAAGAAAAAGAAAACCATTATTGATCATGATGTATTTTAAAGTTATAAAAGTGTAAACTAAGCTTATAGATAAGCAAATACAGGTTCATATAAACATGGGCTATCTGAAGAACAGTGCAATACCATATTGTGGCACATAAGCTTCAGTTTTCATTAGATACTTCACAGAGATTAGTCTGAGAAGGCTGGAAGACAGCCTTGACCCAGTTATCAATTTGTGGCCAAAAGTGGACTATAAAACACTGTATTCTCATTATGGAACCATAAAGCTAACAATATGCCATACCAGTAACAGCACAAGGCAAAGGTCTAGAGGACAGGCTAAATCTTCTGCCATGTGGTTGTAGTTGGAAAGTTACCAGGCTCTCCCATACCTCATACAAGCTGAATTGACTGTTCAAAAGAATGCTGATCCAAAGTTCAAAGCATACCATCAAGTTGGAGTGCCCTTGACAGCCCGGCGACGAGGTGAATTATATGAACTATACGGCAGCAAGACCAGCCGACTAACTGGGATTAACTGGAACGATATTAGTGCAACTAATGTCGATAGGGAGTATTCCTTGTGGGAATCAACTGCAGACCATCTTGGAACTTATAGCACATTATTATTATTAATGTTATGTTATTGGTTGTGACTGTGATTTTATTGAATTTTATTGAATAATAAATAAATAAATAAATAAATTTTGTGAATGTTTTCTTTAAGAATGTGAATGTTTTTTCTAAGACATGTCCTCCTTTGGGGTAATTTTTTAGTGGCTCCCAAAATGTCCACATGATTGTGCCTTGAACCCATGTTCAGCTCTGCCTCCTAGCATTTCTGTATGAAGGTGATCCAGTCTCCAGAGCTAGCCTCTTCATGGCTCTGACCAGCTGCTCCTTCAAGTGACATCAGGTTGTTTCAAACTGGCCTTCTTCCTCTCAACATTGAGCCTATCAGATTTGGTGACAATCTCCCTTACGGCAAACAAAGCTCATTCAAAATAAGGGCCAATTAGTCCTGCTACATGTCAGCAGCACAGTGGCAAGGAAGAAGGGGGATTTAAAACAAAGAAATGCTGCTAAAGGGGCCACAACTGACAGTGAGCTGACATAAAAAAGGGAGGCTTGGTGGGTTCTTATACTGACTGTTTGGGAACCTAGAACTCTCCCTCTTTGCACTCATCTGAAAATTCAATGTAGCTCTAATTTGCGCACAATTAGATTTACTCAGGTGGGGATGTTATGAGCACTTTAATTATTTAATCTATCAATTCAAAAGAAGCAAGCACACATTTGATTTACTGTCATGTGGTTGGCTGATAAAGACTGGCCAGCTGATAAATGATGTAAATGAAATTTTGTTGATCAAACCTATCCTTTACTTTGTTTTGCGCAATGATTAAAGATTAATTAAATTCAACAGGCTTCTAATGAGAGACTTTTACCTACAGTCTTCTCCACCCAGCTGGAAAACGCAAACCAGACCAAACATGCAAGTCTTCAAGACAGGGGGCTTTGGCTAAACAGAAAAGGGGACATTTGTACTGTTCTGTAACCACCGATGCAAATAATGTAGAACATTTACACTCTGCCTATTTAGAACAATAATTGCTTTGGACCCAGCATTGGTAACACATTAAAAAATGAGCATGTAATCAATATCAAACTTGTAAAGCACGTTACATAAAAAAGGAGGTGGAAACAAATTATACGCTTGACAGAGGTAAGTGTTGATTTTAAAAGAAAGCTAAATCTCCTGATGGTGCAGAAAGAATGCTTTTCCGAACTAGTGAATAGAACTAAATCTTTATTAAAGAGCAGTCATTTGCAGTCCCCTAATCACATTCCACCCCCCCCCAAGTATTCCTAAACATTATTGAAAAACAGCTTCAGGAGACATAGTTATTTGCTGCAGAAAATGCCCCAACTCCTCATCCTGTGCCTATTTTCTGTTCACATTGCCTCTAATGGTATTTATTCATGATAGAATTCCTGTCCTCCTAAATTTATTCAATAGCTGATTTTAACATGCTCTGAAAGAAAAGAAATATTCACCATAATCAAACTGATTGTGATCCAAATAAAGAAGAAGAAGCTACACACAGGTAGTTTCAGGTGTTTTCCACATGGGAACAGGCTTATGCAGCTTCCCTTTACTGCAGCAGCTGTCAATACAGTGCAGCAGTTGCAGCAACAACAGGGCTTCCACATGGCAGACCTCCTTATAGTTTCTCTGCCCCATCCCCTAGCAGTGGCCATCCCTCACATGCCACAAGGGCTTTTTCAGTTTTTAAAATCTATATATCAAATTCTCAATAGTCCCCTCTGCGTGCAGATACTTATTTGTGCAGAAAGGGGGCACACTCTCCCCCAACAGGATTTCTACAGACTCAGGGGACTCTGTGAAAATGCAGAAAAATCCAAAAAGTTTTTTTAAAAAAACCTCAGGGAGGGTTGAATCCCCCCCATACCTTTTGAAATGGCCACCACAGGGATCTACTCCAGGCCCCACTGCATTAGCAGTGAGAGATAGTGAGGAGGGGAGAAAGAAGCAAAAGTAGGACTGGATCTGGGATTGGGGAGGATTCCTCATGCAGTATGAATGGCTAAACAGCAGGGGGTGTGGAGCCAGGCCTGGGAATAGGATTGTCCAGGTTGGGAAATTCCTGGAGATTCTGTGGTGAAGTCTAAGGAGTGCAGAATTTGGGGAGGGGAGAGGCCTCAGCTGGATATAATGCCACAGAGTCCACCCATTTTCTCCAGGCAGACAGATCTCTGTTGTCTGGAGTTCAGTTGTAATTTTGGGGGATCTCCAGGTCCCACCTGGAGGCTGGCAAACCTAGGCCTAGTAGCACCTTCTGGGTGCCTTGATACCTCCTGACTTGCATGATTCAACTAGACCTGGCTGCTTTCTACTGTTCAGCAGCAGCCACCCTATGAAAGTCAGTGTAGTATAATGGCCAGAGCTTCAGAGTAGGGTTTGTGAGACCCAGGTTTAGATCCCCATCTTGCTGTGGAAGCTGACTGGGTGATTTTGGACCAGTCACATACTTTTAGCCTAACCTACCTCATAGGGTTGGTGTGTGGATAAAAAAGGAGGAGAGAATAATGTTAACTGCTTTAGTCCCCACTGTGGAGAAAGACCATCGTTTTCCTCAGTTGAAGCTACAGGGTGAAAGGAGATGGAAAGCTGAAGACAAAGGGGCAGATAAAAGTAGGTTGGCTGGGAAGGAGATAGGGAAACCAACTCCAGGTTGGGAAATTCCAGGATATTTGAGGGGTGGAGCCTGGAAATGGTGGGGATTGAGGTGAGGAAGGACTTCAGACAGATATAATCCAAAACAGTAATTTCCTCCATGGAAACTAATGTTCCCAATCTCCAGGTGAGGGCTGGAGATCTCCTGGAATTAGAACTGACCTCCAGATGAGAGAGATCAGTTCCCCTGGAGAAAACGGCTGCTTTGAAGGATAGATTTTATGGTACTATACCCCGCTGAAGTCACTTCCAAGCTCAAACATCATCCTCCCAAGGTTCCACCCCCAAATCTCCAGGAACATGGAGCTGGCAACCCTAAGAGGAACTGATCTCTCAGTACGATATCCTAATCAGCTAAAACAATTGCTGCAGTAAGATAGAAAAGGATAAAACAGGATAAAACAGTTTCAGTGTGCAGAGGAAAAAAGGGCCGTCCACCCTGTCCTCCTTCCAGCTTCCAAATTCGAGGAAGAACAAAACAGTAAGTAAAAACAGTAGATAAAACGCGGAGCTCGATATCAAGCGTCTGCCTCAGCCGCCATCTTGGGAGGTGTCCAAGGAATTGATCTCTGTATTTGGGCAATCCATTCTGATTCCTGGAGAATGGTTGTTGCCACAGCTGCTGTGGGGGGGGAGAAGTAGGTGGGAGGCCAGAAGAGTGACAGAAGCAGAAAGAATGAGGAGGTGGGGGGCAGAAAGGAAGTGACAGGCATGGAAGGGGGAGAGAAAGAGTAAGAAAAGAGGTGGTAGGAAGGAGAAAGAGGGGGAAAAAGAGTGTGAGAGAAGTTGTGGGGGAAGAAGCAGAGGTGGGGGAATGGGATAGCAACTCCTGCAAGTTTCTTGTGGGTCCCCACTTGTATTGTTATATTATTTCTTTTAAAAAGTAACTCTCTAGACCCTTTCATTGTGGGGATATGCCTTTCCTCTTATATCTTGTATATAAAAGAGGCTAGAGATTAGATTTTTTTTAAAAAAATGGAAGATGGGAATTCAGAAAGCTTGATCCACAGATTGTTATAATATAACAATACTTTGGCCCCTGCCACACGGGGGGAAAAGAATGGCCAAAGTGCGGCTTTTTAGAGCTGCACCAAAAGAGACACGCGGCGGCAGAATCAGAAAGATCCCCTGAGCCGCCGCACAGTTCCTCCCTGGCACGATCAGATGCCGGGGAGAAGCCACTGAAGGGAGAGTGAGGCAGCCAAACTGCACAAGTGTGCGCATGCGCAGTTCAGCCGGGAGCCTTGATTGCTCCAGAAGACGGGTGCGCCGGCGATTTCACAGCCGCACTTGCTGCGCTGTTTCTGGTAAGTCCTGCTCTTTTGCAGGTTCTTTTTTGCAGCGGGTTTTCCGGCTGAAGGAATGGATCAGGGACCGGTGCGCACCGCTTCCCAGATGTTGCGGTTTGATCATGCTTGTTTGCTGCGCCCCCAATCCGTCCCTCTTCCGGGCCAAAACCTCCCATGTGACTGGGGCCTTTGTTGCTTTTTAAAAAGCCCTTCAGTGGTTGGAGGAGGAGCTTGCAAGGGAAGAGGGGCAGGGAAAATAGCTGCCATGTAAACCGAACCAGGAAAATCTAAACTGCATCACTGACATGGCAGCCATTTAGGCTTTGCTGTAATATTTGATAAAACATCGAAGCAAAGCAGATCTGGGAAAGTTCAGAGAAAAGCTGGGGAAACTTCAGGAGGTGCGTGAATGCACCATATTGTTGTGGAGAAGCATTGAACACAGGACAAATAACCCATGTGGAAATATCCTTAAACAGAGGAGAAAATGCACATCTTGTAACTATTCAGATTTAGATGAGGATAGCTGTCTGCATCTAAAACCGCATTTGTATTTGTGGTAACTATATCATGCATCTGCCATCCATGTGATCAATGAATTCCTAATTCATTAGAGAATGTGCAACCATTGTGGTATGTGTTTGAATGGCTCACTGAACAATTGGCACCCTGCTCTGCTCCCATGAGCAAGAGATGAGCTGAACTGGTGGGTGTTCCTCAGCCTTAAGCAATATCATTTCAGGTTCCTATTCTTACAGCTGTGGTTTGATCCAAACTCATCAGTGCTTATCCAGTAATGTGAAAATGAAAGTGACCAAGACATTCTTAGCCACTGTAAGCCTCAGTTAGTTTCTTTTTCAATACACTGGGAGAGCACTCAGCCTTGGGATGGGAAGACAGGTAGGAATTTGAAATGAAATTAACTAACGCTGCAGTCCTAAACAGTTATATCTTTCTAAGCCCATTGATATCAATTGATTTAGAAGCCTGTAACTCTGCTCCTGCACACCATCAGGAAATACAGAACAAACAAACGGGCGGGGGGAGAAATGTCCCTTTCTTTATTTATTTCATTTATACCTCCTTTCCTTCATAATGGGGACCCAAAGTGGCTTAGAATATTCTCCCCTTTTATTTTATCTCCATTTTATCTTACCACAACCTGTGAAATAGGTTAAGTTGAGTTTGACAGGCCCAAGGTTGCCCAGCAAGCTTTCGTGGCAGAGTGGGGATTCAAACTAGGTCTCCCAAATCCTCATCCAGCACTCTAACCACTACGCCACACTGGCAGTGAAGAGTACAGCACAGCACCGTGTTATAGGATGAAGTTTACTGTGGTTTTAAATGTTGTATTTTACTATATGTTTTATTGTAATTTATATCTCGGCTTTGCCACATGTGAGCCGCCCTGAGCCTCTGGGAGGGTGGGATACAAATCAAATAAATAAATAATGGAAGAGGAAGACAAAGGCTACCACATATGAATGCCGCCCACCCTATAGGTGCAAAAGCAGCACATGCAATCTAAATTACCTGTTTTTTTAAATAGACATCCCAATATGAACCTGGGGGCATTGAGATATAGCTTGCATAACCAGCAGATGCAAAACTGGTCATTTTGAATTGTGAGCAAAGCTCAAAGATTCAGCTTGTTTAAAGAGCCCAGGTATTGGAAGTCTGAATGTCCATCACATTGTTGGGTGATGTTCACAGAACCCTTGTTCTCCATTTGTGCACCCTCATGCAGTCCTACATTGCCTTGGAATGCTAGAATTAGATGGAGAAAGGCTGTGTGTCATCAGCATAGTGAGAGTGATGATAATATGGACCTTGAGATTGCACCCACTTTTGAATATGCAATATATACCCATAAAATGTGCAAATTATATCCATCTGCATAAGATTCCTTTTTCTCTTTACACAAAGCAGGATTTCATGTTGACTTCCATGCATGGAGGGCAGAACAGTAGAAATGTTGATTTTCACATTTCCCCTAGCTCATGAGACTTATGAAACAGTTGTTTCATGTGCACAGTATCCCTAATGAATATGGTTTGCTGATTTGGTCTAATTACTGTGACTTTGGCCTGGATGGCCCAGGCTACTCTGATCTTGGCAGATCTTGGAACCTAAACAGTATTGGCCCTGGTTAATACTTGGATGGGAAAGTACCAAGGCAGTCCAGGGTTGTTAGATAAACCACCTCTGCTTATCTCTTGCCTTGAAAGCCCTAGGGAGTCACCATAAGATGGCTGTGCTTTGACAGCAACTTCAGCTACTAGAGAAGCTTCATATTTTTCTCCAAACACATATTAGCAGACAAACATAATAGTTTCAACTTAAGCAGCTGCCAAACAGCTTTGTGGCTTTACAGTAACTGCAGTACCTTTAGTACAGTACCATTAGTTTCTTTGTGATATTGTTGCTTGGCAAATTTCATCCCCAGTCAAGGTCCTCACTGTTAAAATGTTCTTTTTCTTGTTTGGATTCTGTTTCTTCTTTGGATCCTTGCCATACAGTTGAAAACTCACTGGAATGGAAGGTTTTTTTAAAAAAAAACAAAAACAAAAACATGGCAGCTTTGCTAGACTTTTAAAAAAAAACAAAAACAAAAACAAAACCCAACCCACAATGTTTATGACTCTTCTTTTAACCAGAATTGCTGCTTTGCAAACAATTGCCCATGTGTACAGGATTAGTCCATCCAGGCCAGGCCAGGGATGAGAGGGAATCCTGTACTTTTCAGTACATTAAACAACAAACCCCAAAAAACCCTAGCTACGGGGCTGCCAGAAAGACTAGTTCCTCCCATACAAATCTGCTCATCCGCGAAGACAATCTTTGAAGGTCTTTCCCTGGGTTCTCTGCCTTCTGAGATTAGATTATGATGACTACTGAGAAGCCCTTTAATGCCTCCCCTCCATTGATAGACCTTCCTCTGCATGGCCCTTGCTCGTTATCTTTTAGGTGCCAGATAAAAGTCTACACTTATTGTCCATGTTTGGGGTCACTTAAGGGACTTTCTGCCCTCCTTCTTTTCCTGTTGTTGCTGCTCATCTTATCGCAATCTCACTATTGCATTGGTTCTCTTGCCTGGTGTTAAGCAGTGCTTCAGTTTTATATTGGTGTTTTAAGGTTTTGTTTTATTAATGATTTTTAAGCCGTCTTGGTGGAAAAGCAGCAAAGAATATTTTAAAATAAATAAAACTTCAGGTAGAATAATGGGAAGACTGTGTATTTGTAAACACTGTCAAACATGATTGTCATTCTGTTTATCATTTCCAGAAACTGTAAATGGATTATCTAGGTCCCCTGTTGAGCTTCCTGCTCAGATTGTGTAAGATGTCTTCTCTAAGCAAGCAACAAACTGATCTTGAGCTCTAGGGGATTTGTTACTTCTTGGTTTTAAAAAGTTTGGCACTTCAGTGAGAAGCATAATTGTCTGCCATTTGGGACACCTGGTTTTGTCAATATTTAACTGGAACTGAAATAACCTCTCTTGCTTTACTGGTGAAAGGCAGGGTTGTACATATTCTAGAATTTCTTGCAAACACAGAAACACTGCAGAAACTGATACTAAGGTTCATACTTCAGCAAACTGAGAATCTCTGCATATCTATATGGAAAAAAACAACAGTTTATTACATATATCTGTTAAGCTATATGATTAGTATCTGATTGTTGGGGAAAATGGGCAGAGCACTAAAAATGCACAGTGGAATAAAAGTAGCATATAGCCTTGTGCTGATTAAAAATGCTTTACTAAGAGATAGGAGAGGGAAGGGTATATTGGAATTGAAAAGATAGAAAGCAGAAAGCAATTTTTCTACACACCATGGAGCAGTGAGCATCAATGACAGGTCTGAGAAGGGGAGAAATACAGCCTTGCAAAAATGCATATGTACAAAATGCTGATGATTGCTCTTTACTGCTCTGTATGAATACATTGAAAAGTAACCTGTTGAACACACTTAAGCTGCTCATGAACACACAACTGAAAAATCTTCTAACTCATGAGCGGAACATGAGCCAATTGCTTGAGTAGGGATGGGCATGAAACAGCTCATGAAGCAAAGTTCATAATGAATTTTGGCCAGTCTATGGTTCCCGAACTGAAGTTCATGGCAGGTCAACCAGCACAAACTTTCCACAAACTTTTAAGCAGTTCATGGAGTTTCGTGAGGGTTTGTGAATAGATACATTTCCAGACAGATTGTCTCCGCTCAATCAAAATGTTTGCCAAAATTCAAAGCAATGTGGGGAGTTTTCCAGCTTGTGCATGTGGTGTGTGTAGCTTGCACTTTTTAACCTGCTCCTGACATTTCCTCCAAAGGCACTTTCCTGGGGGCATCTTATTTCAGGGGCTGTAACTCAACACATCACTCAGAGGGCTTGTAGAGGAGCATCAGCAGCAAGTCCCCTGTATGTTTGACATCTCTAGCTTGCACAGGATCTGTTCTATACACTCCTGAACTTCCTGAAACTGCACCTGTCTTTTCCTCAGAAAGCACTTTCCTAGGAGCACCTTTTTTGGGGGGTAACTCAGACCCCATAAATCCAATCCTCACCAAACTTGGAAAGCAGGTAGAGGAGAGTCATCTGGAGATCTTGTATGAGATTGATGTCTCTAGCACACCAAGGAGCTGTTCTGCCACATCATGAACATCATGAGCCTAACCAGTTCATTTAGTGCCTAAAAGTTCACGATGGTTCAAGGCTCATGAAGTAGGCATGCCAGGAACCACAGACCATCATGAGCTGCATTTTCCTGGTTCATGCCCATCCCTATGTTTGTGTATCACTTGTATTTACTAAGATACACTAGCAGTTCATATGCTGCTTAAGAAAGTCATAATAGAACCATTAAATAACAAGAATTAAATTGAGAACATTACTATGCAGGTTAGAGGCAATGATAGAACTGATTTGGTTGACTTTTATAATTAGAATGCTCCAATCTCATGATAATTCTATTTAGTAATGAATTGTGATAAGAGTGACTATTTATAATGGATCATTTAATTACATTTGAAAGAAAAATCATCACTTCTTTCCCCTAAGTACCTTTTGTTACTCAAACTCATTTGCATTCCTCAGGCTAGGTTTTCTTTTTCTTTTGTAAACAAGAGACACAACTAGTGACAGATAACAGAAGGGGAAGAAAGAGTGCAGGGTATTTTATCTTAACAAGCAGACACTTTTATGTTTTCAGGGGATATGTGTATATGTGGAGAAGGAACCTACTCCAAAACACAGAAGAACTAAATTGGTGATTTATCATGATGAACTTTCAGAAGCACTGCATCATGGATTACAGAGTATTAAAAATGGTGCTCACCATTTACTATTATTGCACAATTCATATATTGTTGCAGGATGCATCTCACATGGAAAATTTGATATTATATGAGAGAGTTTCTTCAGAATTATTGCACAACTCATACTTTGTTCCAGGCTGCTTCACACATAGAAAACTTGGTGATATTTTTATTAAGCAGTTCCTTCTGAAACTTAAAATAGCATGAGAAGTAAGAACACATAATGTTAAGCGTGACAATTAACATTTCTAGGATTATAAAGTGGTTTAATCCAAAATACATCAGCTAAAGCTAACAGAGGTGTTTTCCAGATTGCAGCCACTGTTTTGGTTTTCATGGGTGCCACAGTGGTTCCAGTGATGATGCTATTGATGCAATCAGTTCACATTTACATTTTCTTGTTTTTTCCATCCATCCACAATCACACTGAGGACTGATTTTCTGGGGTGGGGTTGCGCATGTGCTGAAACATTGCAACGTTTCATCAGCCTCAAAAGGGCTGCACAATCCCCATTTCCCACCCATTCCACTACAACGTACATGTCTCATCCCTTATTGGTTGCCTCTTTTCCTACATTTGAGCAGTCTCCCCCCAAAATTTTTTGAATTCTTTTACCTGACTAGCATCAGGTACACAGCTCCAGTGGAATACCTAGTATATGTGACACACAGAGTGGATCATTTTTTAACACTCTCCTATATGATAAAATTGTCCAGGTCAGGTCTCTAGTGGGCTTACTCTCAATTACCTCAGTGGGGCTTAGGCTCGAGTAAGCATGTGTGGAGTGTGGCACTTCCAGGAATAGCCTGCCCCAGCCTCCAGCACCTGTACCCTTTCTTGGGGGAGAGGCTCCATGAAAGTCCCCTCATATCTCCAGTTCCCTTCCCTAGGCCTTACTTCAGAGTTAACCAGTGTCACTTTTTTATATAAACACTTTATTGAAGATTTATATCAAATATCAAATAATCCACAATTTTAACAAAAATAAAGATTAGGAAACCTTGAACTTTCATATTAAACAGTATTATAAAAGCATAGTAACAAAGACAAATCAGTACATAGAGGCACATTTTAGAGGTAAAGCTTTGCATGAATATGTGTATTAGTTTAACAAAATACAAAGTTGAATATTGTTTTATATTGAAATAATCAACCTAAACTATGATTCAGAATACATAATTTGTTATTATTATAAACAGTTATGGAGTTGAGCCCATTCAGCTGGAATAAATTGTTGCTGAGACAAAAAGTCCATTACTGGGAACCATTTTGCAATAAATTTAGAATGTAATGACAAGTGAGCATTTGAACCTATCTGAACTGAAACAGCGTCCATAAGATAATGAGACCATAATTTCCTATACCATACTTCAAGATTTGGTGCTTTTGTATCCTTCCAATATGACACAATTGCAGTTTTGGGAGAATCCAACGTGACTTCAATGGTTGATCTATGTAAACAGGAGGATACATCTTTGGGCCAATAGTTCAAAAATAAAGCTTCAGGTGTAATTGGGACCGATATTGAAGTGACACTTTTAATTACTGAGATTACTTCCATCCAGAAATGTTTAACTTTTTTGCACCTGACAAAGGTTAGTCAAATGTAAGAAAGGGGGTCAATATTAAAAACGTAATGAAGGAAATATATAAAAATATGTAGGCCGAAACACGTCAGGTCAGATTTATAAGCCCTTGTGTTTTATCATTTGTTATTTATACATAACGTATGATTGGGCCCTTATATAATTTTAAAATTTGTGATTAATAAATGCATGTATTTGTATATATTTCCTTCATTA
The DNA here is from genome assembly GCF_001447785.1 of Gekko japonicus. Lineage (NCBI taxonomy): Eukaryota > Metazoa > Chordata > Lepidosauria > Squamata > Gekkonidae > Gekko > Gekko japonicus. The sequence continues at coordinate 692,864 of NW_015168066.1, forward strand.
AGTTTTTAATATTGGCCCCCTTTCTTACATTTGACTAACCTTTGTCAGGTTCTGGATTCTATGTTTTAGGTTCAGTTTTTTCCCCTTCCCCTTCCCCCCATTGTTTACCTTTTTTGCACCCCCACCAACAATGAGCAAAGTTTCCTATTTGGTTGCACCCTTTCCAACAGTAAGGTGAGTTTAACGAAGAAAAGTGAGATAGCCTCTGTGGGGTGACATACCATCTTGTCATGATTTTCAGATTCTGTAAGCGTATTGATAATGTTTTGGAATTATTTACTCTGGAGGACCAAAAGTCACCCCAGAATACATCTGTAAGGGAAATAGCGCTGCCACCCTGCCAGGAGGTTAGGTAGAGCAACAATTTTTTTGCAGGTAGGCATCATTAAAAGCATGTATAAAGCAGATACAGGATGCTTAGATGAGTATAATGTTTTATAAAAATTCTCAGATACTTCAGAGATTGAGTCAGTGTTGGTGAGAACATCACCTTGAGAATTTTAAAAATGAGGGGTCCTAAACCAGTATTTTTGCTTTGTAAAGATTAATTGTTTTTTAATATTTGTTGTCTCTAGCATTGTTATTTTCTTATGCTCTAACAAAAGGTTCTTATACACTTGTTTGCTGCCATTCATTTTATGCTGCTGTTCCAGCTTTTTAATATTGGTAGTGATTTCCTTTTCTAATTTTTGTTTCTGTTTTTTAAGGTACGAAGATTTGGATATCAAAATCCCCCTTAAAACTGGTTTCAAAGCATTTCACCTAATTCCTGGAGAAATAAAATCTTGGTTATTTTCTTTGAAGTATCATTTAATGTCTTGGTCTGTTTCCTGACACAGAATGGGGTCATTGAGCAATGAAGTATTGAGGGACCACTTTCTCTGTTTAGGTGTTTGATCAGGAGAAGTTAAAATGCAGTCTAACCAAGAGTGGTCTGACCATTGTTACGGCTCAATGAATGCTGAGAATATTCTATTATGCAATGAGTTTGAAAGTAATATGAGTAATATGAAATCAATTCTGGTATACACGTTGTAGCGACCGGAATAGTAAGTATAGTCCTTCGTGTTAGGGTTCAGCAGACGCCAAATATCTATAAGCCCATTCTCTCTTAAAACATCAGCAAGTCCTGTAAACCTTTACTTATTTTTCTTCAAAATTGGATTATAGTGAGATCTATCCAGATTTTTATCTACCAGTAAATTAAAATCGCCCCCCAGAATAACATCTCCTTCTGCAAAAGCATGAAGAGTGGACATAGTTTATTTTATAAAGGCTAGTTGACCTCCATTGGGAGCATACAGGGTGGCTATTGTTGTTATACTATTATCTAGTACGCCCTTTACAAAAATGAATCTGCCTTGGGGATCAGAAACTTTGGAGAGAAAGGAAAAACTCACACCTCTTGATACCAATATTGCAATGCCCCGTGACTTGGAGGTGCCAGACATCAGATACTGATGTTGAATTCTAGGTGATTTGAAAGCAAAATCAGAGGTTTTCCTGAGGTGTGTCTCCTGAAGGAGGATAATATCCCGGTTTAGTTTAAGACATTAGACAAAATACGTTTACTCTTGACCACGGACGTTAGAAGAGATCACTTTCAGAGTATTGAGAGTCATGTTGGATTCCTACTTGATGTATGATAATAAATAAAGATAATTAGAAGTTGCACTAACAGATCAATGATATGTCACTTAAACACAATATATAGTAGCGTTTCCCTTGGTGGTAAACTTGCAGAACCAAAGCGTTGATCCATTTGTAGCAGCGGTTCACCCTAGAAGTCGGCTTGTGATCAGTTTCAGTTCCCACCTTTTTTTCATCACCTCAGGAGGTAGGTCAGGATACACTTACACTTTTTCTTTTTGAAACAGAAGATGACCCCTTTGCCGTGCTTGGGCCAAAATACATTGCTTAAATCTTAGATCCAACACTGTGATGAGTATGTCCCTATATGGCTTATTTTTAAGTACATTCAAAGAGCCGATCCTGTATGCCTTTGTCACCACATGTAAGATGTCTCCATCTACTGCCATTTTTCTTAGCAACCATTTCGAGATAAATTCATTAAGAGGTACTGTACCTTCCACATTCTCCAACAAACTCCTCAGCTTCAGGTTGCTTTGCCTTATAGAAAGGTCTAGTTTCAGTGTTCTCTCTGCTATAACGTCTTCCCCCGTTGAATTTCCTGAATGCTTTGGTGGTTTGCCAAACTATTGCTCATTGCACTTTCTGCTACAACCCGCGTTTCCTGAAGATTTTTCTGCATAGCTTCTAGTTGGTCATACATAGGTTTTTATCAATAAGGACATGTTTTCTAAAATAGTCTTTTCCATTTTGCTTAGAGCATTGGAAAGGTCAGTGGAGGTAATTGGGGATGAGATTTTATCATCTCCCGGGACCATCGGTGCCATTTTGGCTGTGACTACCCGATTCTGAGTACGAAGCATTCCCCTCCAGTGTTCTGTAATTTTAGATTGTACCTTGTTTTTAAGTCCAGAATTCTGACGAGAAGTTGAATGGTCACTCTTCCCCATAAATTAGAGTGTTTGCTGAAGTAGATTTCTGCGTTACAGATTGATTAGAGGCAGGGCTCTTTTTGTAGCAGGAGCTCCTTTGCATATTAGGCGACACACCCCTAATGTAGCCAATCCTCTAAGAGCTGACAGAGCTCTTCTGACAGGGGCTACTGTAAGCTTTTGGAGGATTGGCTATATTAGGGGTGTGTCACCTAATATGCAAAGGAGTTCCTGCTACAAAAAGAGCCCTGATTAGAGGAGAAGGGTTCTCGGAGCTTCGGAGCTAAGTGGTCATCTTGTTCAAGCACCGCCACGCCCACCAATTGGTGTCACTTGATGAAGTTGTCAGAGTTGCCCAAGCCTGCCTTGGAACACATGGGCAGTGTGTGATCTCCTTACATAAGAGTAGTCTCGTTGGCTTTAGTGCATCTACTCTGGTCTAAAGTGAGGTGTGGGAAAAGTATTCAGGGCATTCAAAGTAGCCAGAATATTGCTCTCTCCTCCCCGTTTCCCTCCCCCCACCAAGGCTTATGATTAATATGTGTATCTTCTTCAGTCTCCCTCTGCATTGTTCTGGTAAACTTCTCAAGAGCCGGGTTTTAAGGAACTGGAGTTGCAGAATTCTTGTTTCCTCCAAGATCGCTTTGAAGATTGTCTCTGAGTCAACTTCTTGTATAAGCCCTGCTGCAGGAGTTGGTGTTGGGCCTCCCAGTGGGAATTACTTTTTGTTTCAATGCAGATGCCTTACAGCACTGTAACATTTCAATACTGGCATGCAAATATATAAAAAATTGCTGCCCAAACCTGCCCATTCTGGGTGGGAATCCACAGGGCAGGGGGAAAAAATGTTCAGATTCTGAGCAAGAGGCTATCTTGTGAATTCATTCTGCTATGGGGGGAAAATATGGAAAAAAACTAGTTTAAGAAAGAATGGGGGGGGGGAGATGAGAAAAGACCGAGCCAGTACAAGGATATTAATAAAGTTGTCTGGACATAAGAAAAAAACAAACAGTGGTAACATCAGGGAATGAAAATGGAACACTGAGGCAATCTGGAAAACACCAGACATCCAGGACTTGGCAATTTTAGCTATGGGACAAGGCTCCTGTGATACTTTGTTGCTCTACCACGGAACTCACAGAGTTATCCTGCACCAGTCACTGTATCTCAGTCTAACTTACCTGACAACATTGTAGGGTAGATAAAATGGGGAGGGAAAAAGTGAATGCTGCACTGAGCTTGCTAAAAAAAAAATAATGCTTCAGACACTGAGATAACTGTGAGCTCCCCCTTAAAGTTCAATAACTGATCTGAAAAACAGGACTGCCAGTAGGACAGTAGCATTTGCATAGTATGTTGAAAATTTTAAAAAGCTATGCAAGTCACTAAAAGATGATGTGTGAATTGGCCTTCATATTCTGTTATTGCAATGCTTCATAACTTTTGAGGAACATTCCTTTCTGTCCTATCCTTCAGATTGATTTCAGAGCTCATCATTAGTTTGAGATTGAAAACTGGTTCTGATATTACTAATATCATGGCCAGACAAAAGAAAAGAATCTGGTCTGTAAATGGGCACTCATTAGAACTGGTTTCTTGCTTTACATAATTAGGTATGGTCCTTCAATCAAATGGGGTTGGAAAGCCCATATACAGCATGTCGCCTCCCAAGGTGAAAGAACAGCCAAACCTATTCTTAAGTTCTATTGCACCAAAGGGGCTTATTATGTGCCAGCTGCCCCAAAACCCTTTCAAGCAAAGGTAGTTGGACAGATGCTCTATGGCACCTTTATTGGGCCTTCTTCCTCTAGTTTTGCCCCCTTAGAGTGAGTACAGTCCAAATTTCCCAGAGCAGTTCTTCAGATCCCGAGGTGTGTATTGAATACACTGATCCGTCTAGAGACAGGTGCTATATCAATAGAAGCCAAAATTACTTTAGCTTCACTCCAGTATTGGCTTAAACTAAATTTCCATCCTCAGGGACTAACCCACTTGTTACTCTCAGACAACTTTCAATCCAAATGGCTGAGAGCAGTTCATAATAAATTATATGATCTTGGTCCCCCCCCCCCCAAGCGATTTTGAGTTATGAGTTGGGATGTAGCGAAATCAGCCCTAAAAAAGAGAATGATGGACATGGAGAGACAGACAGATCTTGGTAGATGTCCTAAATTTAGAGCCCCAGATTCTGTCAAATAACGCTTGCAACCCATGTCCTATTTATCGCAGCTTGATACTCACAAGTTTAGGAAAACCTTCACATTAGCCATCACAGGCTTCCCCTCTGTGATGCTTGAGGGCAGATTCAAAAGGATCCCTACTGAATATAGACTTTGTCGATGCGGCTCAGGAGAAATAGAAACTATTGAGCACATGATGCTCAGATGTAACTGGTATAACAAGATCCGTGACAAATATATTACTCCTCTTATAACAGATATGGTGGGATGATCAGGTGCTGAGCAGTGTTACCAATTGTTAATCGATGGGAACCAGACAATTACTGAAACTGTGGCAAAATTTTTGGTAGCATGCTACTGCATCCGAAATACACAATCAAATATATAATAGTAGTTGCCTAATCGTCTCTGTTTTATATTCTTCTTTTACTTTATTATGCCCAACTGTATTTTTTTAGAGTTTTATTTCACTGTCCTAAATTCAGTTATATGAATGTTATGAATGTTATATTTAAGCATGTGTGTTCTATGGCTTGTTGCTGTAATAAATGTGTGCCTGCCTGCCTGCCTTACTGGTTCTGATATTGATGGTTTCAAAGGAATCTGTTGGAACCCTAAATTTTAGAAGTCGTAGGCCCCGGTCACACGGGAGGTTTTGCCCCGCAAGAGGGACGGATCGGGGGTGCATCAAATGGGGGAGATCCCACCACAACACCTGGGAAGCGGAGCGCACCCGTCCCCGATCCGTCCTTTCTGGGCAAAAACGCGCATTAAAAAACCCGAAAAAAGAGTACTACCAACCTGAAACTCCGCAGCAAGGGCGGCTGTGGGATTGCCAGCGCGCCCGTCTCCCGGAGCATTCAAGGCTCCCGGCCAAACTGTGCATGCCTACACATACACAGCCGGCTGCCTTGCTCTCCGTTCCGTGGCTTCCCCCCCCCCGGCATCTGATCGTGCCAGGGAGCAACTGCACGGCGGCTCGGGGGATCTGTCTGATCTAGCTAAATGGTATCTAGAAGAATGTAGCTAAATGGTATTTAGAAGAATCTAGCTAAATGGTATCCAAATATCTCAAATTTATGTTGGAAATGTAAAAACAAAACTGGCTCTTTTTATCATATGCGGTGGTCTTGTAAGATAGCAAGAACATCCTGGATATGGATACATGAAGTATTTGCAAAAAATATTAGACATAACTATACCGTTTAATCCTGAACTGTTTTTATTAAACATTATTCTGCAAACCTTTACAAAACAGCATATTTCTATGATTGTACATGTTGTGACATCTGCCAGGATACTTTATGGAAAATACTGGGAAAAAGAAGAAACACCCACGAAAGAAGAAATAATTTACAAATTGCTTGAAGCAGCAGAAATGGACAAATTAACTATACAGTTACAAGGGGAAAAAGAAGGGACTTTTGAAAACAGAAAGCTTGAAAATAATTTAAAAAGTAGATGCTGTTTTTAAAATTGATTGTTAAATAAGTTATAGGTGTATAAGATAAGATTCAATTCAATTTTCTTATGTTAACCGGAGACAAAGTATAAGCTCCACTATTGTAGTAGTAGTTGCTATTGTTATTGTCTGTTGTGTTTGTTGTTTTTGTCATTGTCTTATTCTTGTAGTTTCTTTTCTCTTTTCTGAAAACAATTTATTTATTTATTCTATTTATACCCCACCCTCCCCGTGAGCAGGCTCAGGGCAGCTTACGTTAATTGGCACCCAGTACCGTAAAACCGTATAGAAAAGGTTAAAACATTCCAGACATTTAAAACAATCCAGTAATCAAAGTGCTAGTGCTAGTGATCGTCCTTCACTAGTTCAGGTGGCATATTGTATAGCATACAACCAATATTTCTGATTCCATGGTCTTTGGCATTGCGTGGTAGTGAGGTGCAGTCTCCAGACTGGGGCCAGTCCATAGCCGTATATGTTGGTGGTAGTGGGGTGGCGGCTCCTAATTGAAAGCCTGGTGGAAGAGCTCTGTCTTGCAGACCCTGTGGAACTGTAAAAGATCCTGCAGGGCCCTGATCTCCTCCAGGAGCTTGTTCCACTAGTATGGAAACACCACTGAAAAGGCCCTAGCCCTAGTGGCCACAAGCTTGGCATCCTTAGGGTCTGGAATGGTCAGTCGATATGACCCCAACCGTAGTGCTCTCTGGGGTATGTATGGGGAAAGGCAGTCCCTCAGGTATATTAGACCCTGGCCATATAGGGCTTTAAAGGTAAGTACCAGTACCAGCACCTTGAAGTGAATTATGTATGCTATTGGCAGCCAGTGCAGTGCCTTCAGCACAGGCAGCATATGCTCCCATTTAGGGAGGCCCATCAAGCACCTGGCCATGGCATTCTGCACTAGCTGTAGCTTCCAGATTTGCAACAAGGGCAGCCTCATGTAGAGAGTGTTACAGTAGTCTAATCTTGAGGTGACCATCACATGGATCACTGTAGCCAGGTTGTCGCAGCCAAGGAAGAGAGCCAACTGCCGAATCAGCTGAAGGTGGTAGAAGGTCGACTTAGCAGTGGCTGCTACCTGGGCCTCCATAGTTAAGGAGGCATCCAGGAGCACTCCCAGACTCCTAACCTTCGGTGCTGACACCAATGGTGCCCTGCTGAAGGCCGGGAGTGAGATCCCTACCCCTGGGCCACCCCGACTCAGGCACAGGACCTCCGTCTTCACCAGGTTCAGCTTCAGCTGGCTCAGTCTAAGCCAACCAGCCATGGCCGGCAATGGCTGGTCCAGATCTTCCGGTCTGGAGTCCGACTGGCCACCCAACATCAGATAGAGCTGGGTGTCATCAGCATACTGGTGGCACCTCAGCCCATGCCTCTGGGCAATCTGGGCAAGGAGGTGCATGTAGATGTTAAATAACATTGGGGACAGCACTGCCCCTTGAGGCACACTGCACTCCAGCGAGCATCTTGTGGACTGCTGTACCCTAGTGCCACCCTTTGTCCCCGACCCTGGAGAAAGGAGACAAGCCAATGTAAGGCAAGCCCCGTGTTGGTGATAAAAACTCTTGTTTTTTTTTTTAAGTACACAGAGTCCACCATTTTCTCCAGAGGAACTGATCTCTGCCATCTGGAGAGCAGTTGTAATTCTGAGTGATCTCCAGCCCTCACCTGGAGATTGGCAACAATGGTTCCCCAGGAAGAAAAGTACAGTTTTACTTTGCAATGGGGACCAAAACAGCTTACAGCATTCTCCCCCCTTTTTTTTATCCCCCTGGGGGGAGGTTTTTATTGATTTTTTTACAGACTACAAAACTACAACAGAAAATATAGGGAAGGGAAACTACATCTAAGGAAAAAAGAAAAAAGACTCACAACTAACTAAAAACCCAAGGGTAGGAGATCAATACATCATCTTATCACCATGCTATTTTCAGAAAGCTACTAATAATACAATTAATTTAGTTGGTTATGGTAGATTAATTCTCGTTTAACCATCCCTTTAACTGTTTAAAGAAGTTCCCAGAGCATCCCCAAGTTTTTTCAACATTTTTCCAGGCACAAATCAAAGTCCTTCAGCCCCTATTTATTCTTATCTTTTCGAATCCTCAGTTTATATGAGTTTTTGTGGGCAGCCGCCCCCTTTTCAGAGGGGGAGTCCTCATCCGAAGACCCCAAGCCCAACTCGCCATCCGATTTGCTTTCTTCTTCCTCCCCTTTGCCCTCTTCTGGTTCCCCAAGCTGTGTCCGCAGAAATTCACATGCTTTAAAAACAGAGTCAATCTTTTCTTTTTTATCGTTGAGCTTGAAAATGACACATTCTGGGATTAACCACCTGTAATTGATGCCATTTGTTGGTAAGAAAAGGGTTAATTCTTTATAGTTATTTCTCTTCTGCCTTACATCAAATGGAATGTCTTTTAAAATCCTAATATTGTTGCCCCCGATTTTCAAGGGTGTTCCCAAAGTTGCTTTCAAAATAGCATCTCTCAGATGTTTCTTCGAGAATCTGACCACTATTTCCCCAGGTAGATTATTTTTCTTGATGTACGATGAATAGGACCTGTAGATCACATCCATCTCGCTGCAAAGGTATTCCGCTGTTAAATCTGTCATTGGGGCTATTGCTTCACTCAACCGTTGCTTCAGATTATCTCCTTTAATATCCGGGACCCCTTGAAACCATAGGACCAAATTTGCTTTATCCATTTGTAGCTGTAAGAGCTTTGACTCTTCCGTAGCTTGCTTCATTTCCAGCTTTTGCACCTTTTTCTTAACATTTTTAGTAGTGACGTCCATTTCGTTCACCTTCTCTCCCATTTGCTCTGTTACTTTTAAGGATTGAGTCAGTTGCATCTGCTGTGCTGCCAAACTCTGACCAGTTATTGACAGTTGTTGTTTAATGCAAGTGATCTCATCCAGCAGAAGGCGCAGGGAGTCAGCCAAGCGTTTTGAGAGCTCAGTGACCTCATCCGTTCGAGGACTGCCCCCTAGTTTCAGTTTCAACAGCGTCTCTTTCTACGGTTTCTTCCTCCCCATCTTTTTGGATTTGTTTACTTTTTTAAAAAGTTGCTGAAGTCTCTGATATTCGCTCAAACGCTTTTCTGCGCTCTGGTAAGTCTCTTAAAACAGTTTTAGTTGCTTATTTTTCCGCTTTCCCCGCTTTCTGTCCGTGTTCTGTCTATGCGTTTGGGAAGGACCCCTCCCCCGCTCGCTTTCCTGTTGCTCTTTGGGGGGGGGAGCTTTGTTTGATATCGTCATGCTCGCTTCAACCCAACTCACAGTTCGTTGTTGGCCATACAGCCTCGCTCATCATCATTTATTTCACCCGATCTCCAACGCTTCTCCCAGTCAGCAGCACTCGTACCATGTGGTCACTCAGCGGCAGGACCTTCGGGGTGGAGGGGCACCTCAATTCTCCGGCATTAGGCCAGCGAAGAGGTCGCCCCTCAAAAGCCCCCTGACTGGGAGCCTTTTACCAAGTCGCTGGGGGGTCGTGACCCGTTGGACCCCTCCCACATGCTGGTGTGCAGTTTACATCCCTGGGACATCCGGGAGATGTGTCTGCCTGCATGTCGCCATAAACCGGAAGTCTCCTCTCCCCCCTTTGACTTGCAAAACAACCCTGTGAGGTAGGTTAGGCTGAAAGTCGGTGACTTTCCATTTTCACAGTTTATTCTGACAGGAAAGTGGCCAAGCTGGCAGTGGGCGGGGGAGGGGGTTACGCTAAAAGTCTGTGACTGGTCCGAAATCAAAGCTTCCACAGCAAGAACCAGGGTCTGGAAGACCCTGCTCTGAAGCACTAGCTGCTATATGCTTTGGAAGGTGGGCTCTATGGCATTCTGTTCACCTGAGGCCTCTCCCCTCCCCAAACGCTGGCTTCCTTAGACTGGCTTCCTTAGACACAGAATATCCAGAAATTTCCCAACCTGGAGCTGGCAACCCTAGTCAGGACTGGCCTTAATGAGTTCCTCAAAAAGGCCTGGAAAGGGTTTCCTTCCTTTGTCTTTTTACTGACAGAACCAAGCTTGGTTGCCTAGCAACAGCCACTGAGGGAAAAGTTAGTCCCACAGAGGAGCCAAGCAGGAGAAGTATCTTTGTCAGGAGAGACAGCCGTTTGGCAGTTATTCTGACAGGGAACAGTGGATGAAGTGGGAGTGGGTGGGGAATAGGAGCAGACCCAGCACCCAGCCAATGGCACACAAGTACTCAAGTGGCAGCTGATGGGCCAATGGCTGATGGTGCACATTGCATAGCTAATGGGAGAGCTGGAAATGGCCAACACACTAAGAGGATTATTATATAGAGATTGTAAAAGGGAACAAAATATGTAACATTCACTAATTCCTAGCCTAAACTTTCATCACTGCTGTTATACAGCAACGTGTCCTTCCCCAAGGAGTTAACAGCAACATTTTGTTCTCACAACAGTCCTGTGAATGAGGTTAAGGTGAGAGAACATGACATTCTGCAGACTATTCAGTGAGCTTCCTAGAGAAGCACAGATCTGACCCTTAATTTCTCACATATAAGCTAACCACTTCACCACACTGCTACTTCAGAAAGAAATAATCAGATGCTTACCCTGATCTAGCATTTGTCCAAGTTGGAAGGTCCATTGCACATCTTTGCCAAAATGGAATCATGTGTTGACATGATTCCATTCCATCTGCTACAACACTTAGATGCTCAACTTTGAGGCTGATTTATAGTACTATGGAATACATCGCTTCAGTGTGGCTCAACAGCCCCCATGTCTTCAAACTTGATGCTCAAACCAATATAACAATGAAAACTAGGGGTGTGCAAAAAAAAAAAAAAAAAAAAAAGGTAAATTCGGCCCAATTCAGATTCGGCAGAATCAGGCAGAATCGATTTTGGTGGCAGAAAGACTCCCACATGTCAATTTCGGCAGTACCAGCCAATTCGGGCAGCCGAATGTCCATTTTGGCCCCATTATATCCTATGGGCCATTAAAGTCAATGGTGAAAATATAGGGTATATTCTGGGGCTGGAAGGGAGGGGATTTCAGGGAGAGGCTCCAAACTCACAGGGTAGCTGCTGGACCCTCTCCCCAAGTTTCAAGAACATTGGACTAGGGGGTCTAATTCTACAGGCCCCCAAACAGGTTGCCCCCATCCCCTCCATTGTTCTCTATGGTGGGGAAAAGTTACTTTTCCCCACGGTGCTGTTAGTGGCTCTGGGGTGGAGGGGGGTTTGAGGGAGAGGCTCCAAATTTTCAGGGTAGCTTTGGGAGCCTCTCCCCACATAATCCCCCATGTCCCAAAGCAATTGGACCAGTGGGCCCAATCCTATGGGCATACAAACAGGTTACCCCCATTACCTCCATTGTTTCCACAGGGGAAACCCAGCCAGCAGCACTTAAGGCAGGCAGGCAGGCAGCACCCAGCAGTCAGACTCTCCCAGAGAATCTCAGGGAAAGTGAACTGTCTTGGGAGGTGCTTGTTTGCCAGGAGAACAAGTGGCACACTCCAGAACAAGTGGCACTGTGGCAGTGCAAGCATGCCACAGTGCCACACAAAACCCCCAAAAGACCAACAGGAACAACATTTATACAGGCCCTCCCCTGTATAAATTGATGGTGCTACTGCATTGGACCACTCACACCACACACATCTCAAAAAGGATATTTATAGCACTGGAAAAAATGTAGAAAAGGGTAACTACAATGTTAAGAGGAGGACACTTTCCCTATGAAGAAAGGCTAAAGTGCTTGGGAATCTTAGCTTTGAGAAACAATGACTGAGGGGTGACATGATAAGAGGTTTACAAGGCTATGCATGGGATAGAGCAGGTAGAGAAAGAAGTACTTTTCACCCTTTCTCACAAGACAAGAACTCATGGGCACTCAATGAGATTGCTGAGCAGTCAGGTTAGAAGTTAGAACAGATGAAAGGAAGTACTTCTTCACCCAAACAGTTATTAACACATGGATTAACACTGGTGGCTAGTGGCTACAGATAAAAAGGAACTCTTGGTCTCTGTGGCAAGTGATGCTCTGGTGCTGGGGGGGGGGCAACCCCGTCACCTCTTTTAATAGTACTGGATTACTTATAGGGTTTTTTAAAACAACTCCTGAACACCAGCCACTGTTGGACCACTGCTTTGCTCCAACCTCCATATGTTTGTCAAATTCCATCTGGAAGCTGTTCATGCCAACCACCACCACCACCTCCTGTGACAGTGAATTCCACGTGGGGAGAGGCTCCAGCAGCTACCCTGCGAGTTTGAAGCCTCTCCCTCAAACCCCCTCCATTCCAGCCCCCAGAATATACCCTATGTTTTCGCCATTGACTTCAAAGGCCCATAGGATATAATGGGGCCAAATTGCCACCGAATTTTGGTGGCAATTTGATGGCAAGGCAATTCATATCAGAGAATCTGAATTGGCCCGCAGCAGCCTGAAAGGGGCCCGAATGCACATCCCTAATGAAAACCATAAACGGATATATTAAACCCACTCTGACCTCTTGACTACCTATGTTGTGCCACATCACTCCCCTGCATCTTTGAAGACAAGAAGCTCTTCTCCATGAATATAGAAAGAAAACTGAAAACAGAGAGCTGTCAATTCACAAAGATATGCCCGACACTGGCCTATCCAGACTGAGTTCTCGACACTCAGCAATAAGATCTACGTAAATCCTACAATCACAAGATTTCAATCTAAGGAATGAATGGTTGCAAACATGTGTGCAATCCATTCCACCCCATATCCATTACCTGATGAACACCAAGATTTGACTTGCCACATAAAGCATGGAAAATAGGTAACAGAATATAAGCAGGTTTTAGCAGATGTGCTGACCTGTTGTTTAAATGGGGCAAAACAGCAGGACCCGAATGTGATTGTGGTGCAGCCTGCCAAACGATTTTTCATCTGTCACAGGAATATAAGCATTGTGCTTTCCAGGGAGATGTGACAGAGCTCTTTGAACTTTCCCAGCTGCGATTGAGGGGATTGAAAATTTAGATAGCAACATTTAGTGGGGTTGTTCAATCTGTTTGTATACCCACTGTATCAACTTGGTTACATATTTTATATTATTATATGTTTCCTATGTATAATCCTGCTATATGATAAAATAAATAAATAATTCCCTCCATTTCAAGGAATGACATAGGTGTCAGGGAACTGACATCTAGGGTGGAGGAAGGGTATTTGGTATTTTAACTTTCATTTCCTACTGCCTGACAGTACTCTGTTATGTTTTTTTATGTGCCTGACCTTGAGTGCCTAGCTCTAACACATTTCCTGAGAACTATCTCGTTGCCGGGCCCGTTACTTCTGGCAGGCTCCTCCTAATGCCTTGATTGGCTATGTGCCTTTAAACCCAGTATATCTCCCATCCCCGCGCCTTTTCCGTTAGTCTTAACCCAGATCCTGGAATGTAGATGCTCTGCCAATACTGTACCAATAAACTACTGAAGAAGAGAGTTGCTGGATCTGACTGCTGCTGGAGTCTGACAATAGGCAGCACACACAGGAGCTCCATCTGCATACTGGATAAAATAATCTAATGTTCTAATGGAGGCATCATTTTGCTCAGGTAGAAATGGCAGAGGAATGGGTGATCTTGCTGAGGAATTTCAATAGGTCTAGCAAAAGATGTCCTACCTAACATACACAATATCAGTGCCGATTGTTAGTAAAGTTGCAGACACCATTTGCCCCTCAAGCATTAAAAATTGGGGCTGGTGAAGAAAAAAAATGCTCTTTAGACAAAAATTATAAGACTGGGACTCCAGTGATAATCATATTTGGCTTAAAGGCAAATTTTGGAGGCTCCTATTCTGAAGAAACACCTGAGATTTTTGACAGTCCACACATCTCTGCATTTGCTGCAGTCCCCAGCACTCTTTAAAAACTTAATGGCAGTGATCATCCCTGGAGTTCTTTGATTACGATGTTTGAGATCTGTGCATTGGAGAGCAGCATCTCATTGCCAATGCTGAGTGAAATGCCAAAGCAAGCATGAGCATTACCAAAGCACTACCCCACTTTTAAAGTTATTTATATTTCAATTATGTAAAGGTCAACATAAGGATTTATTCCTCTAGCTTGACAGTAACTTTCTAATTAGAGCTGATGAGCCTGAGAGAAACAGTTGATTAGCAAAATTGCTTCGTTATTAAAATGTTTTCCAAAGTTGTCAAGCACCAAGGAGGGGAGAACAATGGTGGGATGTTGTGGTGAGCTTCATGTCTGTGGCAAAAACAACCAAAGTCAAACAAGATGGGAAACAAACATTTACATATGATATTTGGCGATGTGTAGAACTGGAATCTGTCAAAGTATGACATTCAATTATTTGTGCTTGTATTTTTATGAGTCAATTATTTTTCAAGCTCCCCTCTTGCTCTTTCAGTTTCCCTCCTACAAGAACATAGCTATGCAACATGGGAAGAGTAAATGTTTCATAGATTTCCAAAAAAAAAAAAAGCATGGGGATGCTTAGCGGAGAAGTGGAGGAATGAGTCCTAGCTGAGAGACAAAAGAAGAGTAATCTATGCAAAACACAGAGGCTATGATCCCACACACACCTGTAAGTCCCAATGAACCCAAAGGGACTCCCAAATCAACATGCACTGGACCAGGCTTAAAAAAAACCCCAAAGGTAGATGTTGATGATGATGATACTTTCAATTTAATTCTCTGAAGGTTGGATGTAAATATTTGCATCAGTGTTATTTTTTGAATTCATATATTATTCAAAAGCAATTTGTGATACCTGCCACTTGCTGCTTCTGGGCAATTGATAGTCAAGAACTATACTCTAGTTGTAGCTTTGATACTGACAAAAATAATGCTCTGTGATGATCAAGTGCAAGTTAAAAAAAAAAGGAGATGGCTCTTCTAGTATGATGGAGCTTTTTGCACATTACATGATGACTAATGAGACACAAAACCTCCCCAGTGCATATACAAACTGAAGCCACAGCAAATCACATGCTTATTCTTCCTCGATAGCCTTTGTTCATCAATGTGCCTACTAATTCTACCTTTGCTATATCTGGTCTAAATATATATATGAAAAATAACTTATCATTATCAATATTTTCTGGACATATTCCAGTTTCTGTGTGGTATCTGGAATTTTCTGGGATTCTTGGTAATGGTCCCAGAAGTTCCCAGAAATATTTGGGGGTAACGAGGTATATCAGTAGCCAATATTTTAAGCCCCCCCCCCCATTTCTTTCTGTGTGTCTCTGTCAGTGCCTTCTTTCCAATGCTTGGTCTCAGCTTGCCAGGTTGATTTGGCATAGTCAAGAACCAAAAGGGTGAGAAGAAAGTCTAATGAAGGGCCAATATTACAAACCTAGTTAAAACTTATAATATACAAAAATACAAGTATTTATTAGAAAGACAGTTAAAAACATACATAAAGGCCCAATGAAAGCCTCGTAAAAAAGTATAGCCTAAACACAAGGGCCAATACACATGACCTGACGCGTTTCTGCCCTATTGGGGCCTTCTTCAGAGGTCAAACAATATTGAGGCACACATAACTTAAATACATATTGCAATAAGATAACAAATAAGTGAATAGTGGAGCAGGAAGAGGAAGGTTAAGCAGCAAGATCTAAAGACACATGACAAAGATGTTTATGAGGCCTCAAAAGGTGAAAATCATGTGTCTGGTGCCAAATGTACAGTTGCTGCTATTTGCTTGAGGACACTCTAGCTCTGACTTTGATAGCTACACAGGTGTTTTTTGGACCTGAATTGGAAGATTTTCTAATTCAGCAACTGTATGTTTTTACTTCCTTTCTAATAAATACTTGTATTTTTGTATATTATATGTTTTAACTTGGTTTTTAATACTGGCCCTTCATTAGACTTTCTTCTCAGCCTTTTGGTTCTTGACTCCAGTTTTTGGGTCAGGTTTGTTTTCCCCTCCCTGTGTCTTACTGATATGGCATAGTGTCTGTCCTTTGAAATTAGTTATCTAGGTCTTGCAACATTGTGGTCTTTGCTTGAATTTGTTTGTGCCAGGTCTGTGGTTTGTGTTCAAATCTCTGTTTTGACATAGCCTTGGATTCTTGGGTTTTACATTGAATTGGATTCTCTAGTTTTATGTTTGCTTGGCTTGTGACAGCCTTGCTATTTGGTTGGCTTGAAACAATCTCTATTTGACATTGGCTTGGATTCTCAGGTTCTACATTTGTTGTGTTAGGCTTGCCAGCTACATTATCCTGTGCTTCTGTTGGGATTCCTTAGTTCTACATTGGTTCATTGGGCTTGTTGGTTCTTTCTGTTATGACAGGCTTTTGGCTAGTGGTTGCTTTGCTTGCTTTTGAGTGCTTGGCTACTGTTTGCCCAGGAGAAAGCTTGGAGCCCCCCCCTCCCAGAAATTATGGAGGATGGCTGGGGGCACTTTGTTTAGGGTCCCATAGAATCGGACCTCTTGGTTCAATTCGCTTGAAACTTGGGGTTATTTAATTAACAGGCACCAGCAGCTCCACTGCAATTTTGGTGACATTTGTGTGTGTGTGTTTTTTTTAAAGTCCCTCCAGCCCTCTGGAAATATTCCCATAGGGAATAACGGAGCCAAATAATATCAGAATCCCCCCCAACCCCAAATCCAAATACCAAGCTGGTACATAGAACCCAGATAACCAGGGGTACCAATATGTTTGGGCTCCCTGATATCAGGATCCAAAATATTCTGATTTTTTTTTGAGGCTCACATTCCTACCTAGGTCTGGTATAACATCTTGATTAGTAGCCACTGATGGACTTATCCTCCATGTATTTGTAAACCACCTGTACTAGTGAGCATGTCTACTTCCAATAGATTACACAATTTAGTTATTTGTTGAATAAAGTATTTCCTTTTGTCCTTCCTGAGCCTATTGCCCATCAGCTTCATTGGGTTCTAATATTATGGGAGGAGAAAAGAACTCTCCTTCTCTCTTTCTCCATCCCATGCATAACATTAGAAACTTCTGTCATTTCCCCCCTTAGTCATCTTTTTACAAACTGAAAAGCTCCAGATTCTGTAGCCTTTCCTCACAGGAAAAGTCTTCCAACTATTTGATAATCCTGAGTCCCTTCTTCTGCATTTCATCCAGCTCTGCAGACCAGAGATGACAGGGAATTGGTCAGGAGGGCATGCTATGTGCATATAAGACTCGTCCCTAAGCTAAAGACAGCATGAAACATGTCCTAACAACTATGGGGGCTTCAGAGTTGTTATAAGATACTGAGAATGCTGCCCAGGGAAACTTGGAGGAGTGAGTTATTTTGATCGGAACACTTCTCAGCACTGTAAAACTAGCACAATTTTCTTCTTGCTATATGTGACTGATATTGGACTCTTTTTTTACAGCTTTCCCAGCAGAACTGGAATTGCATGTTCTCTGTCCATGAATGCTAACAGAGTGGCACATCACATTCTGAGAATCACATTATGGCTCTTCCTCTAAGATATCTGCTTGGTTAATCTGATAGGGTAATAAAGAATGTATAGCACTTAATTTCTGCTTTGGAGATTTTTTTTCTCCTGGTGACATTAATTAAGCTCTCCTTACATGTAGGAGGCTTGAGAGCTTTAAAGTACAGTTTGCTTAATTAGATAGGATTTTTTTCCCCACAGCTTAATGGATAACTCATTCATTTGCAGACAGGGATTTTAAACATGACATGTATTGGGTCTTGTAGGACCATGCTTGGCAAAGATAATATCCTTATCTGTGGATGATAGCCCAATCAAACAGTCCCTCTGCAAGGAAGCATTTTATAAGTGTGCACTGGGAGACCAAAGGATAACCAACCCCTGCAGTGGTCTTTATATTGCTGACCAGTTCACCAACTTCAAGCTGGGGCATGGAACTCGTCATAATTACAGGTAATCTACAGACTACAGAGATCAGTCCCCCTGGAAAAAATGGCAGATTCAGAGGGCAGATGCTATAGTATACTGTAGAGAAATGGGGATCCTAGGGTGACATCGTATCCTCGATGAGCTCCCCCCATCTTTCCAAACATTGTCCTATCCATGCACTGCTTCCAGATCTCCAGGAATTTCCCAAAACAAAGTTGCTGGACCCGAAACTTAGTCAGGATACAGCACTTTTACGACAGATGCTATTTAATGAAAGGCTTGACCCTGGTAAATATAACAGCTGTTTTCTGAATACCTCCTATGGTACTTTGCAGCTATCAGCCTTGCAGACTGCCTACATGTAAAGTATGTATCAGCAGAAGTAGCTTTACATAGTTTCCTCTTGTCCTTGTCACTTCCTGTTCTGGAGCTTCTGTGAATGCTATAGTGACATGTCATTCTCTCTTGCAATCTTTGATGTGTTTGTTCTTTTTTATATATATTACATTGGACACCATCCAGTCCAATGTAACCACTTGAATGTTCCATCAGTTTTAGTGGACGTGAGTTAAACATGCTCAAGTTTTGCCCTTTGATGACAGTAGAATTTGAAGTAGGCTGGTCAAGAGAAATTCCTCTTTATGCAGTTTGTCCCTGAAATCCAACAATCCTTTTCCTTTCCTCCTTTTAGGAATTTTGGATCAGTTTCTAACTAATTCCATTGGGATCTAACAATCATTTGAAGACATGAGTGGAAGGAAAGGGAGTTCTGCAAAATGTTGGAATTTCACTCAGTAGATGCAGGTAG